>NC_056733.1:113419549-113549549 GCF_019279795.1 Protopterus annectens | reverse complement strand
CAATAGGAAGAAAATTATACGTTTCAACAAATTCTAAATTATTAATAGCTTCCAAAAAGTTCCATGAATCGGAACATATTTGTGATTCCCCATTCAGATATTTCTTAAGTTTGGAGTCTACAAGCTTAGCACAGGCATAGGTCAATGACACCCTACCATCCACAATGGGTCAGAGGGGTGAGTTACCTAGATCTTTGTGAATTTTAGTTGTGCCAAACATAACCAGATGCCGAGGCACTGTTGTGGTAACTCTCTGGTAAGCTATATTTACTTCATTCTTAGATGCACCAATATAAGCTTCGGTTTCCAGTATGCTTTTTACTCTATTCTTGTAGTCATCATCATCCATAAAAATCAACCCACCCCCCCTTATCTGGTTTCATTACTCTTATGAACTGTAGTTTCAAGAATTCTAAAGCTTCTCTATCACTATCTGTGATATTCGAACTGGTCAGGAGGTACATAGGCTTATTTAAGGCTGCCCTGATGTCCATTTCACATATTTTTTCAAAAAGGGTTAGGGTAGTCTGTAATGGTGGATTAAAAATACTACTCACGCTACAGTCTTAGTTAGTATAACCATTGTTGCCCAACAAAACAGTCAAATTTAACTTATGCAAGAATATCCGTAAGTCTAATAAAGTGTTAGGCAAGAATATGATATTTTCATACAGGCTGAATTTTCTGATAAAGATGCATGTAAAAGAGCATTTATACTTCTCAATTTAGCTGGCTCAGAGGACATTGAATGGGTATGTTCATTTGTGTATGAACCTGCTGTGTATGCAGGGGAGGGAGAGAACCACCATATTGTGATACAGACTGAAATGTGGGAAGAAGCTGAGTGTTTAAAATGTAAGTGTAGATAAATGTGTAACCCTGAAATAAATATTACATTGGAAAAGCACAAATTTTACACAAGACATCAAAAGCCTGGTGAAATTATTGCAGCATATATTTACCGACTTAAGAAATAAAGCAAAATCATGCAGACTTGGTGATCTACGAGATGAGTTGATAAAATACCGTCTTGCATGTGGTGTTAATAATAATGCAGTGAGAAAGATTTTGCTTTGAGATAGATTACAGAAAAGCATACAAACATGCTTACAAATGAGAAAAACATGTTTGCAGTATCTGCTAGTACAAATGTTGATATTGTGCAGCAGAAAGTTAAGATGAAAAAAAATTATAAACTGAGAGGCAGTGCCACACTCAACCTCATTGTTAACTGTTGCAATTGTGGAGGCAGTCATGAACCCAAACAGGAAAAGTGTTTAGCTTTTGGTCAGCAATGTGACAAATGTAAAAGGTGGAATCATTTCAAAAGACTTTAGATTACCAGTTGTCAGCAAAGAGTGAAATATTTTGCACTGTACAAATTAATGGGAAACCTGTAGAGCTTAAACTAGACACTGGATCTAAGTGCAATGTTATAGCAGCACAAATCTTTGCTAAAGTAAAAGCTGGTGAGAAACTTGATTCAGCAAAGGGTGCAAAACTAGTTGCTTATGGTAGTGACAAGATTCAAACTGAGTGCACAGTAGTTCTTTCATGCCATTCTGCTGTAAACAGGTATGATTTGCAGTTTTACGTAGTCAAAAGACATGTGCGGTCACTGTTAGGCCTCAAAGACAGTCTGAGAATGGGACTGCTTTCATTTAATAAAGAAGTCCACCATATAAGTCGAAATAACGATAGTTTTACACAGAATATTTTTAGTGAATATGCTGATATTTCCAAAGACGAGCCTGGTAAACTTCCAGTCACATATTCTATGAAGCTACACCAAGAAGTAAGTCCAGTTGTAAGACCAGCATGGAAGATTCCAGTAGCAATGCAGAGTAAAGTAAAAGCAGAACTAAAGAACCGGAACAAAGATAAAACTATTGAAAGACACAAATGCCACAGCAACCTTGGTAAAACAGAAAAAAAGTACTAAACGCAAATTTATTATCACCAAGAAAAACCAGCGTTTTCGCCACAAGCCTCTTGTGGCTTCATCAGAGTAAAACATAAAGAAATACATAACCTGCCTTATATACTATTTAGGCAGGAAGTGACATGTTTTATTACACCATTTAAAAACATTTATGTTTTACTCTGATGAAGCCACAAGGGGCTTGTGGCGAAAACGCTGTTTTTTCTTGGTGATAATAAATTTGCGTTTAGTACTTTTTTTCTGTTTTACCAAGGTTGCTGTGGCATTTGTGTCTTTTAAAAGCAGAACTAGACAAAATGGTGAATGTAGGTGCCCTTACCCCAGTAAAAGAACTGACTGAATGGGTATCCTCCATGGCTGTAGCTCATAAGAAAAGCTCAGATGATATTTGAATATGCATTGATCCACGAGACTTAAACAAAGCACTTAAGCATCCATATCATCCAATGTGTGCAGTAGAAGAGGTAGCCTCTCTCATGCCAAATTCCACTGTTTTTTCAGTCTTAGATGCAAAAAGCTCCTTTTGGCAAATTTCGCTAGATCACAAATCTTCATTGTTAACTACATTCAGTACACCATTTGGTAGATACAGATTTTTAAGAATGCCATTTGAAACTAGGTCTGCCAGTGAGGTGTTTCAATATGCCATGAAACAAATTTTTGCTGGCTATCCCTGTGCTATTATAGTAGACAACATTATTGTTGCAGGCAAAGGTAAAGGTGAACATGATAGAAATCTTAGGAAAGCTCTAGATCGTGCACGTGAAGTAAATCATAGACTTAATCCTCAAAAATGTAAATTCAAGCTGAAAGACATTACTTATGTGGGATATTTGTTTACAAGTTCTGGCTTACAACCAGATCCGTCTCAGCAAACAGAAATTATTGACATGCCAATTTCAGAGAATGTCAAAGCTTTACAATGTTTGTTAGGTATGGTCAACTATTTAGGAAAGTTTATCCCAGACTTGAGTGAGCTTTCAGCAGCAATGCGTTGACACAAAAAAACATAAGCTGGTCCTGGTTGGAACAACACCAAAGAGCATTTGATATTCTGAAGAAAATTGCCAGTCCACCCACATTGAGATATTATGATGTTCACAAACCTGTAACTCTTTCTTGAGATGCTTCAAGGTACAGTCTTGGCACAGCATGTCTTTAAGAAGGCATACCCATTGCTTATGCATCAAGAATTTTAACTCAAACAGAGATGCAGTATGCATAAATAGAAAAAGAACTTTTGATAGTACTGTTCGCATCTTCAAAGTTCAATGATTATATCTATGGCAGACCTGTCCAAATAGAGACTGATCACCCACCACTAGTGACAGTTCTGAAAAAGCCAATTCATACAACCCCAGTTTGACTGCAATGCATAATGTTAAAATTGAAAAAGTACAATTTTAATATTGTTTACAAAAAGGGCAAATACTTGTACCTTGCTGATGCTTTGTCATGTACACCCAAATGACAGATCAGCATGAAAATGAAACAGCAGACTTTGAAGTCATGGAAGTCAGACATTTTTCTTCATCATGGCTTGATGAACTAAGAAATCACACAGCTTCAGAACCAGTTCCCCAGAAGCTAAAAAACATTATCAGTCAAGGATGGCAAACATGACAAGCCAGTTTACCACCTGACATTCAGTAATATTTTCCTTACAGAGATGAACTCATGCTGGAAGATGGAATCATCATGAGAGGTCCAGAAGTGGTAATTCCTAAAGCATTACAACAGGAATATATAAAAATTTTGCATTGTGGTCACCCAGGTACTGATTCAACCAAAAGCAGAGCAAGAGGCATTGTATTTTGGTCTTCTGTGTCTAAATATATAGAGAAGGAAGCTCTAGCATGTTCAATTTGCAACAGCACCAAACTGCATCAACAAGAAAAACTGCTTCAGCTACACCAAATTCCTGAATTACCATAGTCGGTGGTTGCTGAAGATATTTTCGAATGGAATGGTCAGCATTACTTGCTGTTAGTAGAGTCTTACTCAGATTGGTTTGAAATTGGTCTACGTCCTAACTTGATGTCTGGCACAGTCATTACAAGATTGAAGAGACATTTCCCTGCGCATGGTATTCCACACAAAATCATGTTTGATAATGGTGCACAGTTTACTAGTCAGCAGTTCAAGAAATTTGCTGAGTCTTGGGATTTTGTTCATATCACCATTAGTCCTGAGTTATCCACAAGCCAATGGTTTAGCTGAACATGCAGTTCGGAGTGCAAAGCACTTGTTGGAGAAAGCCAAAAAAGATGGTTCTGATGTATTCTTTAACTGACTCAATCTCAGAAACATTCCTCAAGACAACTTGCTTGGTTCACCTGCTCAGAGATTGATGTCCAGACAAACATGGGCAATTCTTCCAATCAGCAAACAATTGTTAGTACCAAATGCAAAGAATAATAGAATGGTTAAGGCTCAACTTTTGAGAAAACGTCAGTGACTAAAGTTGTACTATGATAAGACCAGTAAATCCCTTCTACCATTGTTACATGGAAAAGTTGTTAGAATGTGAACAACCAAAGGTTATGATCATGTAGGAATCATGAAGACATTTGTGAGGAACTAAGGTCTTACATCATACAATCTGAAAGAATGGATTACTCTACAGAAGGAATTGTAGACATATGTTACCTGCCTCCGAACCCGTGCAAAAGCAGATTCCTGTGCCAGTGACTCTTTTCCAGAGTGACTTGTCAACTGTTTGAATTCAAAAGGACAGTGTGATTTCTTCAAACAACTCTAATGTAAACCCAGATGTTCCATTATTGAATGAATCCCCAGAAACTGTCCCTATTTCTAAGCCCAGTCAGAATTTCTATGTAACTAGTTTGGGTAGAATTTGCAAACCCACTCCTAAATACACAGAGACTTGGACTTGAAATCAGTAATGTTTTGTTGAAATGTTGAAATAATGTCTAGCCCTTAATTATGCCTTTGTTCTTGTATTTTGCAATGTTGAGCAAAGTTAAAGAGGGAGGATGTAGATCAGTGTGTATATTGAACCTAGTCAGCCACTATAGCTACATAGCACATGCATATACATTACTGAGCATGTGCGAGATCAGTGCCATTTTGTGTAGTCAGTCAGTGTGCATGTAAGTTTTAATGGAGATACGCATATGTGTGTGTTAGAAGTAACACGTCAGTCAGTAAGCATAGGAAGGATGAAGTAGATGTCCAAGTTACAGCTGCTGATGTGTGTATGTATAATAAACAACTTGACAGCATACCTAGCCTCAGTGTCTCAGTGTATCAGGTTCATGATAGTTCTCTCCATGGCCTTGCAGATAAGACTGGTCAAGCTTATGAGACTGTAGTTCCCTGGGTCAGTGATGGGTCCCGCTTGTGCAGAGAGAAGACTGTGGCAGTTCTCCATTCCTCTGGGGAGAAGCCTGTCTGGAGGCTGTGGTTAATCATGGTTTCTAGTGGCCCTGATACATTCTGTTATAAACTATTTAAGAAGCATCCTGGAATGTTGTTGGGACACATGGGGGCTGTGTTTTTGGCTTTAGTGAATGCAGTTAGAACCTGTTCCATCATAATGACCAATAGGGGGATAATTGCAGGTATTTCTTTGGGTATAGTAGGAGGCAATGGGGGGAGACGTTTGACCTGAATCTTTCAGCTAGCAGGTTTGCTATAGTTTCAGGCTGGGTGTAAGTGTTGCTGTTCTTGATTAACTAACTACATTGCTTTGTGTTTCTCCTGAGGTTACAGACATAATTCACTTTGGAGAATATCTTTCCCCATACTTTGCTTTGCCAGATTTGACCAGCTTTCTAATTTGTTTGGACTGGTGAGTGTCATTTTGCACTGTTTTGCCTATTACTTCTTGGCTTTGGAGAGGATTTTTTTTTCATTTTGCTGAATACCCTATTTATGCTAAGGGTCCACCTGGGTAATTTATTTTTGCCAGTAATCATAGGTTTGACTCGGACAGGTACTGCCTTCTCTATGCAGCTATAAATATAATTGTACAGTGCTTTTGTGTACAGCTCAGAGTAGGCCTCAGTGTCATCCGGGTTTGGAAGGGCTTGGAAGTTTAATAAGCTGTCACTTAGTTTAAGATAATTGGCCTTAACAAGGTTCTTAAGAGGTTTGGAGCTTAATGGGGGTTCAAGGTTAGTTTTAATACTAAAGGAGATAGATCATTTTGTTGTCAGACCTTACTATGGAGGAGATAATGCATGGGAGGGAGCAGCATCCCCCTATGGTTGTGTGTACTAGGACTAGGATATTTGTACCTCTAGCTTGGGAGCTAACTAGGTGATCAAGGGTGTTTGCACTGGCAATGTCCAAAAACCTCTGAGCAAGTGGATTATGGGTTGTGTACGTCTCACAGTTTATGGAGGGGTAGTTGAAGTCACCCATACATATGGTGTTAGGTTGAATGTTAAGAGATTCCAGTAGGTTTAGGTAGGAGGTTTTCCAGACTCATGTTAGGGGATCTGTAGCTAGCAAGGATATGATAGGGGGTTGCACCTATGTTTAGTTGGGCATGGAGCAGCTCAAGCTAGTCATGTTGTTGGATAAGTCTAGCAGTGTACTTGTCCTTTATGAACAGTGCGATACCTCCTCCCTTTGTTTTATCCAGAGCTGAGGCAGATTGAAATGTATGAAAGGCATTGTAGCATTTGATAGCTGGGGTGCTTTCCATGGTGCTGAACCGTGTTTCCGTGACTGCACATATGTCTGCATTCTCCAGGGAGAGGAGTGCTTCCAGGGACTGTGTTTTTTTTAATTTAAATTCCTAGTGCTCAGCAGCAGTACCTTAAGTAGTTGTGAGTGATTTTTGTTATGTTGGAGGGTTTAACAACTTGGCACAGTCTAAAAAAGGCATATATGGGATAGATAAAGTTTTTGCCAGTATCTAGAAGCTGAGAGGGGACAAGTGAAAACCATCTCTGGCAAAGCATCGTGGTTTGTCGATCATGTCTCCTCAGGCTGACAGATCTCGGATTCTCCTGTTGTCACACTAGAAACTAAGCCGATTGTTGAAGTCAGTTTTTTGTTGGTACTGTGGCATCATCATTGGTAAAGGTAGGATGCTACTCAAAGCTAGATTCATACCCGCTTGAGGCACATATTCAGAGAGTCTGTCTTTATATAGTCTAGTGAGGTATGTCTTAGTTTGTCTACCCCCACATGGTCTATGACTGTGTCATACTGGCACTTGTGGTTTAAAGATCTAAGTGCATGTGTGATCTGGTGGATCTTGGCTCCAGACAGACAGCTCACTGTGATTTTCTCCTTGCTTATCCTGGTAAGGGGGGCATCAGCATGTCTTACAATGGAATCTCCAATAACTATAATGTTTGGCTGTGTGGGTTGTTGCCCTATGGGCTTGGAAGCTGGGCTACTATAATTTTCAGAGTTATGCGCTGTCCGAGGTGCTGTCTTTTTTTGAGTGTGCTCTGGACCACTGAGAGGTACTTTAGGTGGTCTTGGCAGTTTGGGTAGATTATAAGTGAGTACCCCTGCATATGTGGGTCTATGTGTTTGTTCCTTAGCATTGATAGTGAGTGTTTTGGGCGTAACTCTGACATCCTGGTTTGCATTTTTCATGTGTGTATGTGAGAGCTTTGCCTCCAATGACATTGTGTATCTACATTTCTCACACACTGTGTTTGTTCTAAAATTAAATGGTTGTCAGTGAACATGAGGTTATTAGTGAAAATGAGAAGTGTGATTTCTTAGTGAGCATGAAGAGATTTTTATTTAACTTGAATGTTAAAACCTTGAGAAGGGAGATTGCTCTAACAGTTGTAAAGCATTAGCTGTACTGAAGTTCAGTGGTGTTCCCTGCCACAAGCTAGATGAATAAAGGATTATAGATTATGTCTGTCAGTTTAGCACATAAGGGTGAAACATAACTTGACATCCATGATCATGCTCCAGGGCTGTTAACGCTGCAAAGTCATTCCATGAGTTGTAGTTTGGAGGCTCTGCTTCCAGCAACATTCTGTCAGATAATTCTGTCAGATGATTAGATTTTGGCAATATATAGATGTTTTTCATCTGATCATTGCTGCTGTAGTCTAAACTGTATGTGTTATGCCCTGCCAAAGGCATAATGGTTGACAAGCTTCCCAAGGTTCAGGGCACTGTCCATGTGCTCACACCATTAGTCAGCTCAAGCTGAGCTGACTAAAAGTTAGGTTTGGGTGCCAAGCCATTCAGGGCTTTTCTGCTGCCAAAGGGAAAGCTCCTCTGTGGGCTTTGATGATTGATGGTTGACTGACACTGTTCCATTGCTGGGCAGAAAAGTTCACTCCAAAGAGAAAACCTTCCATTTTATTTTTTGTCACACAAAACTTACTTTTTCTGTAATACACGCACAGTGTATATGTGTATCTCTCTCTCTCTCTCTCTCTCTCTCTTTATATATATATATATATATATATATAGAGAGAGAGAGAGAGAGAGAGAGTTTTATTGACTGCCATGGGACTTTTGTTCAGTTTTAAATGGGAGTTTTACTTTTTACTTTTCTGGTAAAAAGTTAAAACTTGTTTACAACCACATTTTCTGTGGAGAAATTACTATTATTTTACTTTTGGGGCCAGAATAAGTATTTAAAATGCTTTTTCAGTGTTTTTTCAGGAAAAAAGTTACTTTTTTAACAGTTTTCTTACTTTACATGCTATTGCTCCTTAGCTTCTCTGGAAATCAGCACAATTTTAGGTTTAACCATGGAACAACTGACTTGTTCCTTGATTGTGCCATTTTCAGCCACAAAAATAAATAAATTATTAAGGAGCCTATGCCACTATAGCATGCTGATAATTTGCCACAGTTGCAGGTGGATGACTTTTTTGCGGTCAAGCCTTGTTCCTCAGACCACTCATCTTTTGCTTAGGTCTTGCTGGTGTAGTCCATATAGCCACTATGGACTGGGGGTTAGACATGTCTGTGGCTGTTGGTTTGCCCTTGTTGAGCAGGAAAGAGTCACTCTTGATAGTCCTGAGATAAGGGTTTAGGAATGTCTCTTTGCTTAGCCAGAAAGCTGTGCCCATTCCTAGAGAGGTGATTGCTGGCAATACTGGGTCTGCTTCTTCAGGAATTCCTGTCAAAAAGAAGTAAAAGACTAAAAACGTGACTTCTCTCATCTCATTTACACTGGACTGGGGTAATTTATTGGGCCTAGTTCAGAGTTTAGTGTAGGTTCTTGACCCTTTTTATATTGTAGCCTCTATTAAAAGAAAAAGCATTCTTCTTTTCTTGAAAAGGTTCAAGAGCTTGAACCTCAAAAGGGGTGTGAAAGGAGAGATGATATAATATCTCCATAGATTTCTAATTCAGATTCTGAAGAGATCATGACTTTTTGATAGTCCCTATGAAGGATTCTCTTTCTCTGAGACTATTTCTAGAATGAGTCAGTTGTTTCAGTGGGAAAGCAGCAATGTTTCTCAGTCCCTCAGAAAATGTTGTGATTTATTACAAATGGAAGGATGTTTTTGTCACAGCCTGTAATTTCCCTGACAGTCAGCCTGCTGCCCCCCAAGCAGATAGTTTATACAAGTTCCTCAGTCTTTTACATTTTTATACTCTATTCCTAGACCTGGCCCAGCAGATTTAGCTTTAGTAAACTCAGCTGCTGCTGCTAAGCATTTTGTTAATACTAATTCCTTTCCTTCTGACAAGGATGGGAAGAATTCTGATAAGTTTGGAAAGTGTATGATTTTGCAACTCTTGTTTTTAGAATTCTCAGCTATCAGGCTCATATGTTGAGGTTTATCCTGACAATTTGTGGGCATATGAGGAATGTTTTGGCATTGTCTGCATCCTATGAGGGAAATCTGCTTTGTGTAATTTGTTTTATAATTCTGCTGATGCCATTTCCAGGGCTGCTGTCACTGGAACTGTTATGAGGAGGTTTGCCTGGCTGCCTTCATAAACCCATCCAGAGCTTGTGAAAACTGAAATTCTGACTTCGTCCTTGGATAGAGAACTAGTTTTTGACCTTCTACTGCAGAGGTCATTACAATGTGTGATGAGAGAGGAAAGCTGAATCAAGGGATCCCTCAGATTTTTAGCTCTAATCAGGAGATCTTAAGTTCCCTCATCCAGTTTCAATAAAAAAAAAAACAATATAAACAGTTTCAGCAATCTGCTTGTAAGCAGATGCTTAAAAGGCAGTGACAGGGATGTTCCAAAAAGAAAGCAGGAAAGCCCAGAACAAAGGACAGTCGAATATGTCTAAATGACTATATGTTGGACTTTTCTCCCTCCTCCCACCCAGGCAGTCCCTTAATTCTTCCAGAAAGTCAGACACTCCATTTCTCTATTGGAGAACAGATTGTTTCTGACAGATGGGCTTTGATAGTAATCCATCCATCACAGTTACAAATGGCAGTGGGAGTTTCTTCCTCCTTTTCAGGGGATTCTTCTTTGTTCACCAGACCAAATTCTTTTTTCCCTCCTGTCAACTTACATATGCTCACTCAAGGGGTGATAGTAGCTGTTCCTCCTCCTCAGTTAGGAGAAGGGTGTTTTCCACGGATGTTTCTGGTGCCAAAGAAAGAAGCCTCTTGGAGACCAGTTCTAGATCTTACCTTTCTGAATCAGTTTGTGTTAGTGCCCAAGTTCAAATTGTTATCCAATCACAACTTGTTGCCCCTTAGTTCTCATTTGAGTTTCCTAGAGACATTAGATTTAAAAGATGCATATCATCACATTCCTATAGATCCAGATTTCAGGTGTTTCATAAAGTTTTGTGTGTCTGGACCAGATTATCAGTTCTCTGCTTTACCCTTTGGGTTATCTACTGCTCAAAGCCTGTTAAGTGTCTAACCCCTGTAATAGCCTACTGCAGACTGTAAGGTATTCATATTTTTTACTTATTTAGATGACTTGCTTATCTTTACAGAGTTGTTTTTAAATGTTTCAGGAATCTCTCATTTGGGTAAGGGATCTACTGCACAGGCTGGGATTCCAAGAAAACATTCAGAAGCTTTTTCTGACTCCTTGCAGAATTGTTTTTCTCAGATGTCTGATGGACACCTCAGTTGAAAGAGTGTTTCTTCCATGGGAAACACTGATCTGTATTTAACTCTGTTCCAGAGGTTTACCACTCAGACGTCTGCCTCATCAAGGGAATTCCTCAGGATTCTTATAACATTAGTGATACCTCTTGCGAGACTCCACATGAAAAAGTTCAATGTTATTTTAAATATCTATGGTTCAAGCAGCAACATCCCTTTACCTTTCAAATTCCACTTCTAGGATTTGTGAAAAGAGAGAATATGTGGTGGAGACACCAAATCTCTGAGAATCCAGGTCAGCAACATCCCTTTACCTTTCAAATTCCACTTCTAGGATTTATGAAAAGGGAGATTATGTGGTAGAGACGCAAAATCTCTCAGAATTCAGGTCTCATATTCTCCCTTACTGCTGTTGCCCAGTTGGTCACAACAAAAGCCTCAGACTTTGCTTGGGGAGCAGTGTTCTTGGGAATAAAAGCGTAGGGTCTTTGGAACAAAAAAAAAGACAGAACAAAACACATCAACCTAAAGGCGATGTTAGCAGTCATTAATACTCTCAACTCTTTATATCATCTATGGTTCCCAGGACCTCTACACATGTTTACAGACTGCACAAAAGTGATGCGGTACATAAACAAGTAAAGGGGAACCAGTTCTTACCTTCTGTGCACACTAGCTATGCTAACCCAGGATATAGCTTTTCAGCACAATCTCACTGTACAGGCATCTTACATTATATCAGGGCAAAACTGTGTGGCAGACAAGCTGAGCATGACCAGGACAGACCCAAATGAATGGAAGTTGAATCAGAGGGTGTTTCAGCATTTGATACATCTGTAGGGAACACCTCAAATATATCTTTTTCCCTTCTCTCTAAACAATCACTTGGCAAAATTCTGCTCCAGGAATCTACATGATAAAGCCTGGGAGACAGATGCCTTTTCTTTTCCTTAGACAGGAATGTTCCTCTCTGCTTTTCCACCCTTTCCACTAATATCCAGGCTAATTCTTAAGATTCAAAAGGACTCCCCAAAGATTACTGTGGTGACTCCCTTCTGGTCCATGCAACAATGGTTCTTTCTTTTTTTGGAAGTGGCCTGGGACCATTACCACAAGTATCCTCACAGACTGGATTTACTCATACAAAACCAGGGGTGTCTGATACATCCTGACCCCAAACAGCTAAAACTGACTGTCTTTATGATAAGATCTTAATAACTTTTAGCCACCCTTTTTTGTGTCCAGCATGTTACCCAGGATTACTTTAAGTCAAGCTGCCTGTCTCTGTGTCTTTTTCCAGAACCTAAAATGACGAAAAAACATTATTTCATACTTTGGATGTCCATAGACAACTCAGGTACTATCTTGACAGAACAAAATTGTTCAGAACTTCTGCTCACTTGCTCATTTCTTGGGAAGGTAGGAAAAAAGGACAACCAGTGTCAAAACAGATTTTTTTTTTCCAAATGATTGTCTCCTGCTATAAGTTTTGTTATTCCCACCACAACAAAATTACCCCAGGCAGGGTCAAGTCCCATTCTACCAGGTCCTTGGCTTCTTCTGTGGCTTTTTGGAAAGGCTTGGATTCTAGAAGTTTTCTAGAAGCAGCAACTTAGTCCTCTATGCATATTTTTACAAAGCCCTATAAACTAAATTCTTTCTCCAAGTCTAACACAGGCTTTCCTAGGACTATACTGCAGGCGCTCCTGGACCTTCCCATTCCCTCCTCCCTGTCTCTCTAAGCTATAGTAATCTATCCACATAGCTTAGGCTACTTTAACACTGATCAACTGAAGGGCACAGTACATTTGTGTAAATAAACGTACAGTAACAGTAGATGTTTGAATGTTCACTGCTGCAGTAGCTGATCATTCCCTTCACACCCCCCACTTTTTTATATATTTTTATGCCAGGGTCTGGACATTTATTATTATTATCAATATTTTCCTATCATTGTCCTTCTCAGGACTGTAGCCTCCCTCCCTGAAAGCTCTGAAGAATTTGAGGTCAAGTCTAACTTTTAGTGAACACAGCTCAAACTAACAGTTTGGGTTTGCGGTAGGTTCTTGAAACTTTAGAAGCTGGCCAGCCAGTATGTCCCTGGCAGGATATAACCGATCTAGATTTGGCTACTTGCAGCAGTGATCAGTCAAACATCCGTTATTGTAATTTTAATTTCGCAACTATACTGTATTCCTCAGGGCATCACATACAGACAAGTGAATGGCCTGTAAACAAAAAAAAAAAGCTGATAGTTTAATCACTCAGAAAGAGTGTATCAGCATAATCTTTTTTAACAAAGTGCTGAAATGTTTACTCTAAAACCATTGAGGAAAATGTTTTTTCAAGTAACTCCACATTCTATTATGTCTGTATGCTAGGTCTGTGGTTTCACAGCTGCTGAGAAGTATGGAGATAGCACAGTGCATTTCTAAATAAATGTCTTTTAAGTGCTTGAATAATTAAATGCTTTTTATTAGAATGGTGTTGCCATGATGAAAGTTGCATTTAAAACATTAACATGATTACTAAAGAAGGCATGGCTGATATGTAGCAATGACCTCATCTTTAACGGCTGTAAATATTGCATCATGAGTCGTGGCAACAAGAAGGACATAAAATACCTTTACAAAATAAATGATCAAATGACAAAACCCACTCACCATTAAAACTCTGAGACAGTAGTAGACAACAGTTTAAATCTTGACCAATGTTTATCTACCAAATCAGAAAATCATATTCTGTAACCTATCTAATTCTAAAGGACATGTGCAGTCATTTCAAGGTGATCATTGTACTTTATATCTCACTGATCCAATCCATTATTGATAACAGCACTGTGTTTTGTAGCTTTTGAGCAAACCACCTGAAAGTAATTGAAAAGGTACAACAATTCTTTACTGGATGTATAGCAGAGTTAGAAAACTAGTACAATTCAGAAAGGCTTCAGGAACTGTCATTATATTCTGTTTCTTACAGGTTACTTAGAGGTGACATCAGCTTAGTCTATAATGCAGTTTCTGAGCTGGCATATGGCTGCAGGATACTACTGGGGTTGCTAACTCCAGACTGAATATGTAATACTAAGTATCATAAATTGAAAAAAAAATGTGACAGTTATAATGGACGATGCCTCCCAGGACTATGTAATCAGCTTATCCTTGCAGTCACAATTGATTTGTAATTTCCTTTAAAATAATCCTCACATGCATATATGTGAGTCAGTGTGTGTGTGTGCATATATACTCTACGAAGTATTTGTGTTCTTTGGTGTATTTTTGGCTGTTCTCCCTCACATTTTCTGTTTCATACATATATATATATATATATATATATATATATATATATATATATACATATATATATATATATATATATATATATATATATATATATATATATATTTCTTTTTTCATGATTCATTAACAGCTACACCAAGTGCTGCTATTATGTTGGTGGTGTGGTGGGCTGCACACACAATAGCTCGCTATCTGGTATTTGTTAAACATTTCTACACATTGTAGAGCCACGAAACAAAGGGAATGGCAGAATATGATAAAGAGAGCATATAGAACCAAACTACATCCTAATTAACCAATCCAACATAGCAGAGCAATTCAGGAAGCTAGAAATCATGTACATTTCATGCTCTTTCTTGTCTTGAACTCCAACACGCTTTGGAATGAAGGATAATTGCACTTAGAAAAAAATGTTAGGGGCTGCTGCTATTATCATCATGTTGTATCTGCAACAGGCTTTAAATCAAGTTGCTGCTGCTGCTGCCACACCTAGGGCAAGAAGAAGAATGGTGTTTAGACCCTGACTGACTTATCATGGATTTTATGACACAGAAATTGCAGAGCAATACAGGGTAGGCAAGGAAACACTAGAGGAACTATACAACCTCTGATACCCCTGCCAAAGACCCCAGGGAAATCATGGAGAGCCCATCACAGTGGCAACAAAGGTATGTAAAGCATTACTTACAGTAGCTACTGGTATTTTCCAGAGACCCACAGGTAATATATTAGGGGTGCATCAGGCATCAGCCTCTAGAATATATATCAGTTTTTAAATGCAACGCTGCAATATGCAATGGATCACATCTGTTTGCCACACCCCACACAGGAGAGAGCAAGAACCATGCAGGAATTTTATGCAATATCATAATTCCCTGAAGTGTTGTGGGCCATAGATTACACACACATAGAAATAAAACCTCTACCCAGTGAAAAGGGAAGGAGGTACATCAAAAGAAAAGGCTACCACTCTATAAACCTCCAAGTTGTCTATAGTGCCCAAGGGATTATCTGCAATGTTTGTACAGGTAACCCTGGCAGTTTTCATGACTCACACATATGGCACACCTGTGAGCTGTACACAAGGTTTGCTAGGGGTAACTTTCCACAAGTGCATCTAGTGGGGGATGCAGGTTATGCACTGGAGACCTGGCTCATGGCACCCATAAGAAACCCACACACCCTCTCTGAGCAAGGATACAATTGGTCTCATGCTAAAACTAGAAATTTCATAGAACATGTGTTTCGATTGCCCAAATCAAGGTTCCAGTGTCAGACACATCAAGAGGTACCCTGCAGTATGACCCAGGCATCTCTGCATAACTATAGTCTGTGCCATGTTACGCAACATAATTCTCAGGAAACAGCTTCAGTAGGGACAGCAAGGGGCAGGACTAGAGTTTCAAGGACCACAGGCTGAGCCAGCAGCAGCAGTAGCAGATACAGATGTAGAGTCTGAGTGAGAACTACCAGTTGCAGATAGTGCTGGCAGATGGAGGTGTACACAGTATGCCCTGACTCTGGCTAAGAGGCAAAGGGCAGCACTAGACTCACTACCTATGGCAAAGCCTAAGATCCAAGTGACATATAAATATGCCTGTCAAATTCCAGAACCTTCACTTAACCATATAATGACTGTGCTCTGATAACAGCAGACAGGGACAACCCCCAATGACATAATTTGCACCTGCAGCAATGACAAGGAAGCGTGGAACCTATAAGGAAAAAATGTTGCATAACCAAATAATCTCATATGGAAATATGTATATGCTGCCCCTAAGCAGCGCCTTTGTCTGAGCTTATGTTAGTAATAGCTTATATGACTGATGTTTGCAATATACTGCTATGTAGTCTACCCAATACTATCTATAAACCATGGAACAGGTCAATGATACCATCATTTGCTCAAGTATAGCAATAAGCAAGATTGATGTACGTACTGCTTCACTTATAGTAGTAAATGAAGTACAATGAGGTTCAACAATTATATAAACAGTCATTCATAAATGAGTAGGAACAAGAAATCAAAACCTTTTCTTCTGCAATACATATTGATAAAGGCAAGCTTGTGAGTAAGTAAGCAGTAGCTATCCACTGTGAGCATCAGACATATATGCAACCCAGAGTCACTATGACATGTGCAAAGGGAAGGGCACACTCATCATCATTTGCACAGGGTGTTGGGGAAGGATAGGAGGAGGACAGGGCTGACACTAAACAAGTGAGTGCCTGCGAGTAAGAAACACATATTTTATTAAAGTATATAGTGTTCAGGGCTGGTAACAAAAGATGTATAGCACTGAAAGGTACTGGTTAGATAGCTTGCATGTGAGTAAGGCAGTACTGGCATTTTTTTCCAATATGCCTTTGCATGAATACACTGTACTAACACTATGTTCTAGTATCTCAGACACGTGTGAGTTGTGCATGATCAGTCAGTTCAACACTGAATCCCCTGACCATGAGAACTGTCTCTGCCTGAAGTTGCACTGCCACTCCCATGGCCCTGGCTAGAAGTCAGGGTGCTATCTGAATGTGAGTGATGTCTGCTGAATGAGCTCTCATCATGGCTATGTCCAGGATCATGATCCCATGGCTTACCACATCTGGGTGTGAACACCACAATCACTGAAGAAGCAATGGAAGTAGTGCCACTGTGAGTGTGGGCTCTGGCATAACCATGTCTACTACTCCAGAAGATTTAATAACTATCTAGCCACATGGTTACCCATCCTTCCCCAGCAGACATTCAGTCACAGATACTGCCTGATCCAGTGTGTCATTCATCCTGTCCAAATAGTCACCCATATGGTTCAGGGACATGCATGACATTTAGTACTTGCACTTTCTCTTCTGAAATTCTGGTGGAACATGCCTGTGCCTCCATTATGGTCTTCCACATACGTCTGGCAGTACCTTATGCCACACCAGCATCAACAGGAGGGTGGACAGCAGGCTATCTCTGAGACTCTATGCCAACCCCCCTATATGGCACCTTGCCTTCATGATGGATATAGGGAGAATTAACCAGCTCTGTAACTGGAATAACAACACTACCCTGATCAGCTGTGTCACCCTCAACCTGTCCTATATCAGAGGGCTGCATGCTATGGGTATGTGTAGGCATACTGTATCTGAAATATGAGCAGTCAATGTGGGATCCACAAACACAGTGTCAGACTGACCCTCTGCACTCCCAAACTGTGCATCTTCTTCACCACCATCATCAGAAACTACCAATGCTCTGACGCCAGTGATTATCAGAGGCTAACAATACTCTGACATCAGTGGTAGGAGATTTCTAGTGCTATGGTCAGGATCACCTATGACAACATGCAATAAACACAACAAAGAGAGAAATAGGGAATGAAAATAATCAAAACTCTGTCATACAAAATATATGTTAAACTGTAATAGATGCTAAAGCAATGCAAATATTAGTCTTGGTTAGAACTAAATCTACCTTATGTACACTAACAATAAAAAGGTGTACTTTCCATGTGTAGGTGGTCTTGCAGACTGTAATCTTGATGCACCTGTTTGTAAGGAAACAGAAGAAAGAAGGCTAATATGTATCACAATGCAAATGAAACAAGAAACAGAGAACAATCCCTTTTACATGTGCAGATTAAGAATCATCTCATACAAAAATGTACTGACCAGTTGAATTCCACCCCCCAAAAAAAATCCTCCTCAATCTCTCTCTTCTACTGTGTCATCTAACTCACACTTATCACTTGCTGTCTATATATATATCAGACATATAAAATATATGAATATAAAAATATATAGAATGACACTTACATTATTTTTAATTTGCATACCTGAAAGTTCTGCTTGAGACTGTCTGGACCTTTTGGCTAAATCAGCACCAGCATCAAGGATTCTGTGTGAACCCTCTGCTGAGCTATTTGGATCTTTGACAGTGGACAGGAACTCCACTATTTCAGTCAGTGGTGGTTTGGTAGTAGCACCACTTCCATAGCCACCTGTTCCAGGGTAACTGCAGCTGCCCCATGTCAGGCAGATGTGATCATATCATTTGTTCTTTGTCATATCTAGGAGTAAGTTATCCCATGCTCTCTGACAACATTGATATCATTGACCACCTGCTGCCAAATCCAGTATTAGGCAGATGTGTCCCTCTATATGTCCCTAAGAGAAAAACTCCATGGCGATGTTAGGCCTGGACAATGACCTCATTTTCTAAATCAGTGAACAGTGGATTGTGGGGTACAGATGTCTTGGGTGGCATATCCTGGTAGAAGATGAAACACAAATCAGACACAATATTAAATTTATAATACACAGGATGGCTATGGACTCAATTATGTTTGAATGTATGCATTCATTATGCACACAACTGAAAAGGTAATGCTGTCTATGGCTGCACACAAGTTAAGTTAGACCCCCCCCCCAAAAAAATAATAATTCATAGAATAACAACAATTATAACAGTTCTGTAATGTGGATGACAGTTGTATAACCCTGTAATAAGTCACACCATTAACAATACTAATTCACAATGTACAAGAAAAAATGGAGAAAACTATTTATAGTGCCAGCTCCACTGGTGTGGAGGGCAGCTAGGTAGATATAATAACCTTCACCCATTCTTTGGATTAGATACATAAAAATACCTGATCTTGCTATGAAATTATGCTACACTCTTCTACAATAACTGTTCAAATTCCCAAAAAATAAAACTTACACAATTATGTTAGGTAGTATACTTTTCCGAATGTTTGTAATGCAGACAAAGAACTGATATACATGGGCTATGTCAACAATAAATGATAAAGAAAATAAAGACAAATAAACAATGATTGTATTAGGCATTGAAATCCATACTTAACATTAAACTAAAAGCATTCTGAAAAAAAAAACTAGCAACATACCTTACCTACTGACCTACCCTATCTTTTTCTCCCTGTACCTCTGCCCCCCCCACCTTCTCAAACTCATATCTACCTAACTTTCCTGATTTCCTGATTGTTTCTGGTAGTTTTTCTAGGGGTGTAGCCTCGCTCCGTTCACCCTTACTAGGCTCGGGTTCACTTCGCTACCCTACCCTACCCAAATTCCCACCCACCCCTACATCAATTACACTTATACTCTCCATTCCTTCCCCTTCCTGCCAGCTCAGCCTTTCACAACACACTTCCTGCATGTACTCCTTCTCCATACAAACCCTAACATCCTTGCCTTGTCCAAAACTTGGCTCAAGTCTCACATCACTAACAGTGAAATACTGCCACCTGGTTACAACATCTGTCGTGCTGATAGATCCTCTAAAAAAGGTGGTGGTGTAGCCATACTCTACTCAGATAGCCTAAACCTGTCTCCTGTCACAATCCCCATCCCCAACTTCCATCGTGCTGAACTTCTCATCCTAAACTGCCATCTAAATCCACACAAGAAATTTGCTGTCACCTCCATCTAAATCTCTCCTGGGAATAATATACCCACCCTCAAAAATATCCTATCCTGGTTTAGCCACAACTTAGACTATGAAACTCTCATTCTTGGTGATGTCAATATAGACTGGTCCAAACTTACTAGTAACTTCCCACAATCCAGCATCAACTTACATGGTTTCCATCAACTGCTTACATCCACTAACCATTTCAACAAAGACTTATCTTCCAGCTCCACCATTGACTGGATACTCACCAACTTTCCCCACCTCTACCATGGCCCATGTACCCTACCTGACTCCTTAAGTGATCACCTCCCCACCTCTATCCTCAGACACACCTCCCAGGCACACAAACCCCACCTGTATAGAGACTGTTGTAAGCTAACTTCAATAATACCCAATTTAACTCCATACTATCTAGTTTTGACTGGTCCTTCCTTAAACACATCCCTCTTGATGATGATGTCAGTAAATTTAACAACATTTTTGTATATACCCTTAATTCCCTTGCTCCCTCCAGGAAAATTAGAATTAAATCAAACTATGCTCCATGGCTCTCCAAAGATACTAGAGCACTGATGCATAACAGGGATAGCACCTGGAAGGCATGGCTTAAAACTAGGGATACTCCCCTTCTACATATAGACAACTAGGTAACCTAGTCAAGAAATTAGTCACTAAAGACAAGAAATCTTACTACAACTCATCTCAACTAAACAACAGGTCCAACTCTCACAATTTCTGGACTACTCTTAACAAAATATTCTACCCTGGCAATCCTTCTAGCCCCCACCCTACCCCAACAAATCTCCTCTAGAAATTGCTACCCTACTCAACAAACACTTCATTGGCACTATCCAAAACATCACTCCCTCTAATACTAACATTGTAACTACCACTACCCACATCAACCCCCATAACCAGAATATATTCGCATTTAAACCTGTGTCAACTTCTTTATTTTATTTATTTATTTATTTGCAGTTGGTTTACCAGGATAGTCCATTTGGGCCAAGTTGAACCTGTTTTCAATGGAGTCCTGGGGAGAAAAGCTCTACTAACAAGTTACACTGGGTTATACATTAAAAATTACAAAGTTTACAGTAAACAAGTTACACTAGGTTATACATATATATAGATTACAAAGTTTACAAGTGACAACAAGTAAGTGTAGTTCTGGAAACCAGGTTAAAATAGGCTTTTGGTTACGATATAAAAATTTACAAGTGATACAATTCAGTGTGAGACAAGAGTTCTAGTATCAGATTACAAATGGTTTTTAGTTTGAGTGCAATTATTTCAACTGTATAATATAGATTTAATGGTGTTATTAGTTTTTATGAAGTTCAAAAAAAATGGCATATAAAGGTACAATTTAGAGAGGGTGTAAAGTTAGTACAAGCTTGAGAGAGATGTTAATACAAGCTTGAGAGAGATGTTAGTACAAGCCGAGAGAGATTGTGGTAGGAGAGGTAGGATGGATGTGACCAGAGATGTGGACAATGTTTAGTTGTGTATATTATGTTGGGAGAGAACAGGAGCATTCCCACTGGAATAAAAGGTAAGAGTGAAGAGATTTTTTGAATGTAGAGTGATTGGAGATGGTACGAATGAGTGGTGGAAGAGAGTTCCATAGACAAGCTAGACTGTCGGATAGGAGTTTTTTTCCCAGAGGGACGACTTGGTTTGTATAATTCTATTAGATTTTGGTTGTTAGATCTTAGTGTTCGGTTAGGTAGACGCATTTTAAAAGTAGAGGATAGGGTTAGACAAAGTGAGGGGTTGAAAATGAGTTTATGTGCAAGAGTTAGTTGAGTGTAGGTGAGATGGTTGGATAGTTCTAGCCATTTTAGTTTGTGGAGGGAAGAACAGTGGTGACTAGAGGACTTGTGGCTAGTAGCGAATTTATCTATTTTGTTGTAGCATGTGGAGAGTTGAGTTTTAAGGGAATATTGAAGGTTAGTTAAGAGTGGAGCTCCATAGAGAAGGGAGGGGATAAGAAATGAGGTAGCGAGAGTGATTTTGGTGGATGGTGTTAGATAGCGATTTTGTCGGTAGAGCATACCTAATTTTTGATGTGTTTTTTTGATATTAAGTTGTAGGTGAGAGTTGAATTTGAGCTTATTATCAATTTGTACCCCAAGTAATTTAGTCTCAGTTACCAATTCCAAAGCTGTGTTGTTATGACTAGTGATAGAAAAAGTGTTAGAATGGATAGAAGTGTTTTTGGTGGGAGTGAAAATCATTAGCTTAGTTTTAGAGGCATTCAGTGCTAGGTGATTGTGATTCATCCATTGTTCTGTGATAGAGAATGCGTCTTGTGTTAGCTTTTGTAGCATGGGAAGGGATGTTGCAGAGCAGATAATAGTGGAATCATCCGCATATTGAATGATATTTGAGAAAGGGATAGAGTTATGGAAGTCATTTATGAATATATTGAAGAGGAGAGGACCTAATATGGAACCTTGGGGAACTCCTGATGGGGTAATAAGGAAGGAAGAGGTGGCCTTTTTCCATTTGACAGATTGGTATCTATTGGATAAGTAACTGGAGAACCAATTTAAAGAGGAGGGAGATAGGTTGAGTAGAGAGAGTTTAGTTAGAAGAAGTTTGTGAGAGATAGTATCAAAGGCTTTAGAGAGGTCAAGTAGAAGGGTCGAGACAATGTGTCCAGAGTCACGGGCTTTAGTTATGATTTCCCGGAAGGAGAGTAGGGCTGTCATAGTACTATGACCAGGTCTAAAACCATGTTGTGTTGGAATTAATAGGTTATTGTCTATGAGATATGGTAGGAGTTATTGTTGGATACATTTTTTCTAGGATTTTAGAGATGGGTGATAAGATGGCTATGGGATGAAAATTAGTTGTGTTGCTATTTTTGCCGCCCTTATGTAAGGGTATGATATAAGCCTTTTTCCAAATTTGGGGTACTATGGATTCTTGTATAGAGTGGTTGATTAGAATACTAATGGGGTAGGCAATGGATTCTGCGGCTATACTAAGAAAATATGATGGTAAGTTGTCTGGGGCGTTGGAGCATGGCTTAAGTTTCTGAAGGAATTTTTTAATGGTGGATATGGGAATAGGTTGTAGAGAAAAAGGAGAGAGAGGGAAAGGGAGGGTATTACAGGAAGGTGGTTGATGACAAGGAGAGAGTGAGGATGTTGGAGAAGAGGTAAGGGAGTAATTAGAGGAAGATGAGGGTGAGGTGGTGGGGGTAGTGTTGTTAGAGAACGTCGAAGTTAGTTTTGAAATAGAGTTGATGAAAAAGGAATTAAATTGTGAAGCTAAGTCCATGTCAGGAGCATTAGGGTCTGGGCTGGGGTTGTCAGTTTTGCCTGGACTGAGAAGGGTAGCGACTCCTTTCCAGAATTTCTGTGGGTTTGTTGTATTGCTGTTTTGGAGTTTAGAGAAGTAATTTTGTCGGTCTGTGGTAATAAGCTTTTTTACTGTATTTCTAAGTGTTTTATATTCATTTAGATGTAGGGGAGACTTATTTTTTTGGTAAGAAGTCCAAACTTTATCTCTGCGTTTCATGGTTATGAGAGTAGTTTTTGTTAGCCAAGGGGCAGTTTTGGTTTTTATTCTCTTAGTCCGTAAGGGGGCGTGAATGTCAAGGATTTTTAAGAAGGTTGAATTGAAGTGAGCAACAGCATTATCTAAGGGTAGAGTTTTTAAGGTGTTCCAATTTATTGATTTAAGGGAATCAGTGAAGGTTGTGGGGTTGAAATTTTTCTGGTTACGAAAAGTAATGAAATTATGGGTTTGGAGTATGGGTGAAGAGAGTCGATATGTGTAAATTGGTAGATGGTCACCAAGTGGGTCTGGGAGGGTGCCATTATCAGAATAATGCTGACGGTGGGAGACTAAGATCCAGTCAAGTATGCTACCATTGGATAGGTTTTTTGAGGGGTGGGTTGTGGAGTTAATAAGCTGTGAGAAGTTGTAAAGGTTGATATTTAGCGGATTTGTGGGAGCTTGTATGGAGGCCCAATTGATATTCATGTCTCCCAAGACTATTATTTCATTTGAAATGTTAGCAGAGAGCCAAAGTAGGATATCTTCAAGTATTGCGATATTATCGCCAGGGGGAATGTAGAGGGAGGCTATGCATATGTGTTTGTGTATATTAACCTGAAATAATGCTAGGAGTATTTCAGCATTATTGAAGTGGGGAATATGTTTGTTATATGGGGTAACAGACAAGGAGGATGAGTATAGAAGAGCAACTCCACCTCCTTTTTTATTGGTTCTATCATTTCTTAAGATTGAATAGTTTGGTGGTATTATTTCAGAGTCTTTTATGTGGGGTTTTAGCCATGTTTCAGAGATGGATAGGAAGTCAGGTTTGTTGTAAGTAAGCCATCATGGAGATTTGGGATTTTGTTCACAATGCTTTGGGAATTTAGTGAGGTAAATAGAATGGCTTTATTTGTGGTGGATGAGGTGGGTGGGCCAGGATTGGGGTGTATGTCACCTGATAATAGTGTGGTAATTAGGTATAGGATTGGGTTGGAGAGGTATTTGGATTGTTTAAAGTATATGTTAGGCTTAATTAAGATGTTGAAGAGTTTATTAGGTGATGTGATAGAAGTATTTTTATTCAGGGTGATAGGTTTATAAGGAAAGAGTAGACGGTTCATAGGTTCATAGGTTCATACTAGGCTATCTGCCCTAGGGCATTTATAAGCCTAGCCAGAGTGTGTTTGGCTTTCGCCACCCATTTTAAATTAATTTTGCTATGCCTTTTTTTGAGGTTAGTATACTGTGCCTCTGTCTAACAGTGACACAGAAGTGATAGCCAGGGTAAACCTACGATCTCCCATCCACTCATCAAGATTCCTCTTGAAGAGAGTCAATGTGGGACTCTGCCTAACCTGGACTGAGATTTTATTCCAGAGTGAAGGGAGTCTCTGGGTTATGAATCTGTCCCTGCAGCATGTCCTATTTATTTCAGTGCTGAGGTTCAAGTCTCTCGAGCGCGTAGCTCGATGGGATTTGGATTTTCTGAGGTGCAGCATGTCCATTAATTCTGGGTTGGACATGGCTTTATACGTCAGGCACAGATCGCCTCTGAGCAGGCGGTATGCCACTGATTAGAGCTGGAGTTTCTTTAACCGGGCAGCATATGGCATCTGTTTGAGCCCTTTGATCCTCTTGGTGAGGTACTTTTGGGGTCTTTCCAGTTGCTGCAGGTGGCTGGTAAGGTACATCCCAAAAGGGGCATTGTACTCAATTATGGGCCTGATGAGGGATGAGTAAAGAAGTACGATGACCTCCCCTGATCTAGATATGAATCCCTTCATGATTAGATGGGCTATATAAAATGTTTTTCTAACCACTTTGGCCACGTGGTTGTCAAATGAGAGATTGCTATCAACTTGGGTCCCCAGGTCCCTAATGACTTCTTCTGTACTTAATGGATTACCACCTATGTGGTAATTTGTGGGCACTTTGTTTTTGCCAAAGGGGATGACTATACACTTTTTGGCGTTTAGCTTGAGGCCATGGCTCTGGCACCAGTTGTCTGTTTCTATGAGGCCCTTTTGGAGGATGCTTGTGTCGGCTGGAGAGTTGAGTATGGCACCCAGTTTGCAGTCATCTGCGAACTTGGTCAGCCACAGTCCTTCTGTGTTGGCCTGTACCGCCGAGAAATATATACCGAACAAGAGAGGTCCCAGGACTGAGCCTTGTGGGACACCACTTGTAACTGGTTTGGAGTCTGACATGGCTCCAGCAATTCTAACCATGTGGGTTCTGTCCTTGAGCCAGTTTGCAACCCATCTAGTGACATAGGGGTTTATATTTAAGCTGGTGAGCTTATCTATAATGCCCGAGTGGGGTATTGTATCGAAGGATTTTGCGAGGTCCAGGTAGGCTGTGTGGACCACCTTCCCCTCGTCAATGGCCTTGGTGACTGTTTCAAAGAAATCAACCAGGTTTAAGAGGCAGGATCTGCCCTTAACAAAGCCAAACTGGGTAGGATCCAGTGTCTGTAGGTCCCCAATATCTTTATTTATGAGGTCCATGATGATCCTTTCCATAGCTTTGCAGACCAAGCTAGTCAGGCTTATGGGGCGATAGTTTCCAGGATCCGTTGAGGCACCACCTTTGTGGAGAGGGACCACTGTTGCTGTACGCTACTCTTTGGGTACATATCCTGTAGTAAGGCTAAGATTGAACAGTAGTTTTATGTTTGGGTTTAGCTCTTCTTGGAGTTCATGTAGGACGCAGCCTGGGACACCATCTGGTCCCATTGATGCTGTGTTTTTTGCTTTGGAGAGGGCGGCTCTTACCTGAGCATCTAAGATGTCAGGGGGGCAGCACTCTGTTGGGATAGATATTTGCCCTTTTGGTGGGGAGGGGGGGGAGAAGTTTGCACTGAACCTGTCAGCTAGGATGTTGGCAATGTCTGTGGGCTTGGTGTATTTTTTGTCATTTTGGACTAATTCTGAGCATATCTGGGAATTCCCACCCAGGTTCCTAACATAACTAAAGAAAGCCTTGTGATTATTCTTAGTGTCCTGTGCAATTTTTCTCTCGAAGCTGGCCTTAGATGATTTTATGAGTGCCCATAGTTTTTTGCTAATACTGATCAGAGATGCCTTCCCTTTTTGGGATTTTGCTCTATCATGTAGTAGCTTCCTCCTTCTATTGTATAGTTTGTTTATGGCTGGGGTCCACCAGACAGGACGTCTGCCTTTGGAGGATTGGGTGTTGGTTTTATTTGGGATTGCATGATCCATGCATTCCTGAAGGTGTTCATAGAATGCGTTTATAAAGGATTCTGCGGTCTGGGCCGTATTTTCCACAGGCCCGGGGGCTTTGAAGGATTTCGCCTCGGTTTTGAGGCATGTGAAATTTGCTTTAGAGCAGTTTTTCACTGTGGTTTTCTGGGCAGGGGGTGGGGTCGGAATGTGAATATCCAGTGAGATTAGTTTATGGTCTGATCTTACCAGTGAGGGATACACTTCTGGTCTGGAGCATAGTGTCCCCATGTTGGTGATGATCAGGTCCAGTATGTTTTCCCCTCTTGTGGGAGTGGTAACAAGTTGTTCCATAGCATTTGAGTTTATAAATTCTAGGAACCTTTGGGCTAGGGTGTTGGAGCTAGAGTAATGCTCCCAGTCTATGTTTGGGTAGTTGAAGTCGCCCAATATAATGGTGTTTGGAGAGACCTTCATATTTTCCAGTATTCTCAGGAAGGCCAAGTGGGGTTCCTGTGTTTGGGAGGGTGGTCTGTAGCAGGCTATAAACTGGAAGGCAGTTTTACCCACAGTTAGTTGCACATGGATAGTCTCTGATGCTTCGTGCTGTGCCACCAACCTGGAGGTGTGGGTATGTTTGACGAATATTGATACTCCCCCTCCTTTTGTGGTTTGGTCCAAGTTTTGGGGCCGAAAAGCATGGTATGAAGTATAACCTGGTAGTGCTGGGGTGCTCTCGGGAGCCTTGAACCAGGTTTCTGTTACTGCACAGATATCGATGTTCTCCATGCTAAGGAGAGTTTCGAGTGCGTGCATCTTGAGGTTTAGACTTCTGGCATTGAGTAGCATTACTCTTAGTTTCTTATCCCTTGTGATACCTATGGAGGTGGGTTTGTCTTTTGAGTCTTGCCTAAAAAAGGCACTATGGGGTAGCAAGAGCCTTTGCCAATATCCAAATCCCAGGGTGACAGGTGCAAGCCGTCCCTAGCGAAGCATCGTGGCTTGTCGAGCATGTCATCCCAGGCTGACAGGCATTGGATCCCCTTTGAATGACACCAACACTTAAGCCAATTGTTGAAATTGATCATCTTGTCTTCATATTGTGGCATCATTTTTGGTGAGGGTAAGATGCTACTCAAGGTCAGGGTCATACCGGCCTGGGCTACATGCTCAGAGAGCTCCTCTATGTCTCTTTTCATGTAGTCCAGGGAGGTACATCTCAGGTCATTCACACCAGCATGGACAATGACTGAGTCATATTTGTACTTGCCTTGGAGTGACCTGAGTGCTTGTGTTATGTGGCGGATCCTAGCGCCTGACAGGCAGCTCACCGTGACCTTCTCCTTGTTCAGCCTGGTGAGCGGGACGTCAGTGTGCCTGATGATAGAGTCACCTATTACAAGTCTATCAGGTGTGTTGTTTAGCCTTAAGGGCTGTGACTGTTTGGCACACTGGCTTTGTGAGTTATGTGTTGCACGTGTTTTGTTTTGGGGTAGCGGTTGCTTGGGTGTCTGCTTTGGAGGTCTCTGCTGCTTAGGCAGATTTTTATTTAGAGCCTCCGAGTATGTTTTTGTGTGTTTATGTGTTTGGTTGCTGATAGTGTATAAGTGAGGAGATATTAAGATATGGGATTTTAGGGGAGGTGAGATGTGATGATTTGTTACATGAAAACATTGTGAGTGTATAGTGTGATTGGACTGAGTAAGGTAGTGGAAGTAGGATATAGAGGGAAGTAGTAGCAACAGCATGAGTAGAGATGGGGATTTGGAGAACATAATGGTGTGGAATGTTATAGATTGCAGTTGTGAAATAGTGTGAAGTTACTGAGTAGAATGTGGTTGTACATTCTGACATTAAATCCCTTCTTCTAAAGCTTAAACCATGTTCTCCCTCTACCGATAACCTACCTCCTACATTTCTCAAACGTGCTGCTGAATCTATACCCTATCCTATATCTATTCTGATTACCAGATCTATACAAGAGGCTACGGTTCCTGCTATCTGGAAATCCTTCTTTACTATCCCACTACATAAGGGTAGCAACTCCACTGATCCATCTAACTATCGTCCCATTGCCATTCTTTCTCCCATCTCCAAGATACTCGAGAAATGCATTCACTCACAACTTCTCAACCACCTCCTCCAACACAACTTTCTCATTCCCACTCAGCATGGTTTTCGTCCCCACCACAGCACATCCACCACCCTCCTCTCTTTCACTCATACCATAGCCAAAGCTCTTGACAACAATCAACTATCCTGCCTCTTCCTTGACCTTTCCAAAGCCTTTGATACAGTCTCTCACTCAGTACTCCTTTCTAAATAATCTAACCTCAACCTATCTTCTTCCCCCCTTGCCTGGTTCTCCAGCTATCTCTCAGGTAGGCAGCAATCTGTCAAATGGCTCTCCTCCTGCTCTCCCTTTATATCTGTTCCAATGGGTGTTCCACAAGGCTTTATCTTGGGTACCCTCTTATTCAACATCTTTACTAATGAACTCTTCACCTCTTGCAGACAATCTTCTCTTATACAATATGCAGATGACTCTACACTCATCTCAATCTCCAGTAGTATTATAGACCTTCTCTCCCTTACTCAAAACTCATTTATATCTACAGAGAAATGGCTATCTGCTGATCTTCATATCCTTAACCCCAAGGAGACCAAGCTCTTGCTCTTTCTTCCCCACTCACTTTCCAACCATAAATCTACATTTACTATAACATCCTCCAACAACACTATTATAAAACCTGAACCACACACAAAATTGTTAGGTGTTATTATTGATGACGAACTCAAATTTAACTTACACTTACTGCAAGGAATAAAAAAAACACACCAGAAACTTGGCTTGCTCTGTCACAACAAAGGATTTCTTATTCCAAATGCTAGACTCTCCTTAGCACAGTCCTTCCTCCTGCCCACACTTCTCTACGCAGCCCCAATACTAACCAATATACAAGCTACTACCATGAACAAACTGCAACAAACTTACCACAAAATTGCAAGATTCATTACAAATTCCCCCTACAACTCCCATCACTGCCTTGCCCTGAACTCATTACAATGGCTCAAATTCCCTCAACTACTGCTACTTTCTCAATTTCAGGTTATTCACTCCATTCTATACAGACATTCATCCTGTCCAGCTCTCACTACTTTTTTATCTACCTACCCCTCTTCTAGAACCTTCCACACCTCTAACCAACAATGTTGATCATCCAAAGAAGAACATAGGCAAACTACAATACAACTGCTCAATAACCCACACTTGTAACAAACTTCCTCGACACATACGCTCCATCATACACCCTGTACACTTTAAAAAGGCACTCAAACGTTATCTTCTCAATACCAAATCATGACCCTGCTTAGAACCTACCTAATTTTCTACTATATCCAATGGTGCTTTTTCTCTCTGAACTCCTGAAAGCATATATACCTTCCTAGGAATCCTAGGCAAGAAATCTGATCACTTGTATATAACTTGTTTGATCACTTGTATATAACCTGTTTGTACATATATAAAAAAAATAGTTCATATACTTATAGGTTCGTAGGTTAGTACTAAGCTAACTGCCCTTGTAAGCCATTTTAAGCCTAGCCAATTACCCCTTGTGAGACTCAAACCCTGCACTTTGTGTTTATAAGGCAAACATCTTAACCATTAGGCCATCCTCCCAACCCTTATTTCTTTTAGACTATTCTCTTAGGGTAATCTAAACATGTTTGATTCAAAGTTGTACTAATATGATTTGGAGTGAAACTTGGTTATGTTACTTTCTATTTTTGTTACCTATGTAATCCTTAATTGTTTTGTAACTGGAGCTTTTCCCCTTGGGTCTCCACTGAAAATGGGCCCCTGGCCCAGCTGGACCAACCCGGTTAACAAATGTCAATAAATACATAAATAAATAATTAAATAAAATACCAAGAAAGCAGTTTAGGAAATAGATAAATTCCTCAAAGTGTATTAAGCAGTAACAAGCTCACTGGATCTAAACAGTCTCCCTACTATGATACATGTTCCTTAGCTACATGATTACATTTATATAGTGCAGAGCACTGTAAGTATGCGACTGAGGTATTAAATCATTAGCATTCCTGAATACTGCAATCTGCACAAAGTGTGGGGAAGTTAAACAAGGTGCAAGGAGCTACACAATTACATGCACACGCCCTAGCACTGCAAGGCTGAGCATTGAGAAGTGTTACCTGCTAATGACTTGTAGGTGTCAGTTATTAAGTTGACTGCAGGAACAACAGTGTTTCATGGTCTCCCCTGTTTGATGTACTTTTCATAAGTGTGTGCCAAGGAAAAAAGATTTCCCAAAAAGTCTGGAAGTACAGTGACTGAATTAGGAGAGCAGTATTTCTAATATTCAAATGCTGTTTTAATGACCACAGTTAATGCTGTGCATATTCAACTGAGCACATTACTCATTAATAGAGATAACATATGCAATAAAAATGAGATAGCATAGTTATTAAAAAAACATAGATAAGGGAATGAGGCACCATAAATAAAGAGAAGAATACAATTGGCTGCAGTGTTTGCACTCTGTTTAATATTGTGTGAGTAAATGGTTATCCTAACTGTTGCCAATATCCCAGTCATCCAGACATTTACTGGCAAATGAGAAAGGACAACTTTCATAACTTATTTCTGTTTTAATTTCAATGAGACTTGATACAATTTCATATTCTGAGTACATTGAAACATTTTTTTCTCCTTGATAATATGTCTTTATCTGTGGCAAATATGGGAAATAATCTGAAATGATTGCTCTTAATATCCTGGTTTGATGGCTCTAATTCATAAAGGTTACTGTTGCAAGATAACAAAGTTGAGGAAACATCAGAAGTGTACAATTTGTTTCAAAATGTATCCTTTTTTGGTTTATCCTTTGACATTGCACTCCATTGACTGGCAGCAGCGGTCAGTAGCAGTGAACAGCAGTTCACTTTCCAAGGTAAAAACTGACAAATTTAATTTGGAATACCATCAGTCGTGCAATTGAGATTGGCATTAGTGAACTTTCCTCAGCAATCTGAAAAGTACTGAGTGAAGAAATTCAAGCTGTCACATACCTATCTCTGTGACATAAGGTGTTAATGAAGTGAGCTAGAGAAACAGTGCAGGAGATGCAGGGTTTGAAACCTGTTTACAGATCATTTTACTGAGGAAGTTAATAAATATTGACACTCATTTTGCTATTATGAATGTGTTGAGGTGGGTGGTAAACTCAAGTCATCTCAGTACTGCGTAAATTTGACAGACACATATGTCATTTGAAATGATGCCACTATTAATTTTGTGCACTGTCAAAAATTTAAATATTCTGCTTACCTCTGTCCCCTTTTCCATTGCCATAGAATTACTTAAAGTCCTGATATTTTGAGACAGAAGTTATAGTGATGTGACAAGGAGAGATGAGAAGGCTGGATGTGTCAGTGTAATGCTCTAGTAGCGATGCTCATTGCTAGATATACACTTTGATTCATTTCATGTTCCTTTAAATGATCTAAAAAGCCATTTTACTGCTTAAGGAAAATAGTGAAAATGTCATTTGGTTTGTCTTCAGTAGCACAGATAAGCCTGGTGGTGGTGCACGGCTATCAGCACCCTGAATAGTCATGACTGAAGAGAATGCACATGACTGGTGTCCACCTCTGTGGTGCAAGGTGCAAGTGAAGTTCATTGACAGAAATAAGGTAGATGATGCAGTACTTGAATCCTGCTTGAGATCATACTTTAATTATTCTCAATATGTTTTTTTAATTTACAATCTGCATTTACTTGCTGTTCAGCAGTGTGCAAACAGGGTTCACTACCAAAACATTTGGTGTCATTGTGCAGCTGTCAGCACTCCAAATAGTAATGACTGCATAAACTCTATCTATGTGTATGGCACAAGCTGTAAATACATTTGACTTTGGAGACATGACATAATGGAATAGCTGTGAGGTTCAAATCATTAGTAAAGATAGTTTTGATAATGGTGTCAGCTGCAAGGATAGACACACATTTTGGAAGATGAATTACACACCCAAAGTGTGTGTGATAAATGCTGAATATGTTACCTGTAGTCCTTATGTCTTGCTGTTACCAGTGTGCTATATTAGTAAAATCCTTTATACTTTTTGCTAATGCCAACATTCACAATACATGATGTCAGAAATAGTTTCTGAAGTGTGAGAACATATATTTAAGAACAGGATGAATGTTGCCTTTACCTGAATGATGATACAATCCAATGATGAAAGTAGTATTGACATTTAGTTCGTACTTTCATAACAATTTTATATAATTTACTTCCTTGCCTTTTTTGCATTTCTGTGCTGCTAAGTGGAGTACAAATAACGTTTTACTGCTAAAGGGAAAAAAGGAAATATTTTAATTTGGGCTGCCTTCTGTAGAGTGAACATTTCTGGCACTGATGCATGGATATCAGCAGTTTGGATAGTACTTAGTGAATAAATTCCGCATCTCAGATAACTATCCCTGTGGCACAGGGTGTTAAGTGAAGTGAATTGAGAGAATAAGACAGGTGATACATTTAATTTTGGCTGCCTTCTGTAGGGCAAATACACCTGACAATGGTGCACTTTTGTCAGCACTCTGGATAGTACAGAGTGGAGAAATTCCACCTGTCACTAATCTATCTCTGTAGCACAAGGTGTAAGCATAGTGCATTTAGATGAAGAACGCAGGTGATTAAAGGTTCAAATTCAGCTAAAAATAATTTTGCAAAGGAAGTCAGAATCCCATTTCTCACAACATACTGCAAGCAATGTATCAACAATGCTTGCATGCCTAAACTCTTCTATTTAGCATATATCATTAATGCTTCACATATAGCCTCAAGCTAATGGTGTAGAATTTCTTAAACATGGCAATGATCACATTTAATTTAAAATGTACTTTCATATGTATGATGGACACAATAGTTCTGTTATAATCATCATGACTCATTGCATGTGTTTAGGACAGTATGTGTTGTAAAGTATGTATATAACATATCCCAACCTGTATTACTGCACCTCCATCCATCTGAAATATATTTACAGACAGAAATGCTGACTATTACATAGGAATACATTCCCAGAATTACTTAAAATCACACACATACAGGCTTCTTTGAAGTATATCTCAATTCATTCTGAAATTAGTATATCCTCAATAACTATTCTTAAAAGGAATTAATAAGCTAACTTTCAATTTTTTGCATTCTTTATCCCAGTGGTTTAATTCCCAGATGGTAAAACATAATTTTAACAGTGTGTAAGACCCAACATCAAAATATGTCTCCTATCCCTTTTTTCTACCTGCAGCAAGCACTTTTATTGTACAGAGCATGATAGTATAATAATGAGGTAATAAGTTAGAGTAGCACACCCTGCAGATGGTCCTACATCTCCCACAGAAATATTTGTTTCTATTCCTCTCGCCAACTGTCTGCATTTCTCTCTCTTCACCCCTTCTGCTTCAGTAAAGTGGTCACTATCCTTCAATTGTGTTATTTAAAGTTCATAGGTTCATAGGTTGGCACTAGGCTATCGGCCCTAGGGCCTATACAAGCCTAGCCATAACAATTCCCTGGATATTTCTTCCCACAATATTTACTTCCCTGGACCCCTGTCTAGCAGGGTGACTGATATGATGCCTGGGGTGAACTTCCTACCTCCCATCCAATCGTCAAGGTTCCTTTTAAAGAGGGCCAAGGAGATACTCTGCTTGATATGTAGGGGCAGTCTATTCCAGAGTATGGGGAGTCTCTGGGTCAGGAACCTATCCCTCCAGCATGTTTTGTTTATTGTGATGACAAGGTTTAGATTCCTGGAGCATGTGGCTCTGAGGGATTGGGATTTCTTTAAGTGTAGCATGTACAACAGCTCAGGGTTTGACATGGCCTTGTATGTTAAGCAAAGTTCACCTCTGAGTAGACGATATGCCACAGAGTATAGCTGGAGTTTTTTTAGATGGTCAGCATAGGGCATCTGCTTTCAGCCTGTGATTCTTTTAGTGAGGTATTTCTGTGGCCTTTCCAGCTGTTGCAGATGTCTTGTGAGGTACATACCAAATGAGTCGTTGTACTCTATAATGGGTATAATGAGGGATGAATACAGTGGGACAATGACGTCCTTTTTTCTGGATGAAAAGCCCTTAGTGATGAGGTGTGCCACATAGAAGGATTTCCTGACTGTTGTGGAGATGTAGTTATGGAAGATGAGACCACTGTCCGCCTGTGTCCAAAGTCTCTCATCACACTTTCGGTGTTTAGTGTACTGCTACCTATGTGGTAATTCATGGGAACATGTTTTTTCCCAAAGGGGATAACTATACATTTCTTGGCATTAAGCTTGAGCCCATGGCTCTGGCACCATGCATCTGTTTCTGTAAGGACCTTTTGTAGAATAACTACATCATTTGGGGATTCAGTAATGGCTCAGTTTGCAGTCATCTGTGAACTTTGTTAGCCAGAGTCCCTTAGTGTTGGCCTGTACTTCAGAGAAGTAGATGCCAAACAAGAGCAGTCCCAGGACTGAACCCTGAGGTACTCTACTTATCACTTGTCTGGAGATGGATTTGGAGTCAGCTACTTTTACAGTCTGGGTTCTGTCAGTAAGCCAGTTGGCAACCCATCAAGTGACATAGGGATTTATGCCTAGCTTAGTATGTTTATCTATGATTCCAGAGTGGGGGATGGTGTCAAAGGCCTTGGCGAGGTCCAGATAGGCTGAGTGAACCACCTTACCCTCGTCCACAGCTCTGGAGACTGATTCAAAGAAGTCAATCAGGTTCAGGAGACAAGATCGGCCCTTCACGAACCCACACTGGGTGGGGTCCAGTGTTTGAAGGTTGCCAATGTCTTTGTTTATAAGTTCTATGATAATGCGTTCCATGCCCTTGCAGATCAGGCACATCAGACTGATGGGATAGTAGTTCCCGGGATCCAAGGTGGATCCCCCCTTGTGGAGTGGAATAACTGTTGCTGTGCGCCACTCATTGGGCACGAAACCTGAGGTGAGGCTATGATTAAACATGACACTTAGGTGAAGTGCCAGTTCATTTTATAGTTCATGTAGTACACAGCCCGGGATGTCATCTGGTCCCATGGATGCTATATTCTTAGCTTTGGCGAGTGCAGTTTCTACCTGTATGGCTGTGATTACCAAAATTTGGCAATCTTTTTGTATTGAGATGGGCCCTTTGGGGGTGAGAGGGAGGTGAAGTTGGCACTAAATCGATCTGCCAGGATATTGGCAATATCTTTGGGATCAGTATATTTAATGCCATTCTGTTGTAGCTCAGAGCAGATCTGAACATTGCCATTTAGATTCTTGACATAACTATAGAATGCCTTGTGGTTGTCTTAGGAATCTTTGGCAATTTTATTTTTGTAACTAGCTTTGGAGGATTTTATGAGGGATCTTAGCTTCTTACTGAGGCTGGTAAGGGAGTTTTTTGCATCCTGGGATTTTCCTCTTTTCAAGTAGAGTACCTCAGGGTTCCGTCCTAGGACCGCTGTTGTTTGGCATCTACGTCTCTGAAGTACAGACCAACACTAAGGGACTGCTTCTTCCTTCTGTTGTATAGTTTGTTTATGGCAGGGGACCACCAGATGTGCTCGTACAGTGCCTTAGTGTTGGATTCAGCAGTCGAACTTTCAGATCCCGTCTGCATGGGTGTCATGAAGTTTGTCACTTCTGACTTGAGTAGCATGAAGTTGGCTCTGGAGAAGTTTTTTACGGAGGTGTCCTTACTGGGGGGTGGGGTTGAGATGTGGATGTCAAGGGTGATTTGCTTATCGTCAGACCTGACCAATGAGGCTGTGACCACTGGTGTGGAGCATCTATCCCTCATGTTGGTAATGACCAGGTCTAGGATATTGGAGCCCCTGGTGGGACAATGGATTAGTTGATCCAGGGCACTGGAATTTATGAATTCCAAGAACCGTTGGGAAAAGGTGTTGGTCCCCGAGTAGTTTTCTCAGTTAATGGCAGGGTAGTTGAAATCACCCAGTATTAGGGTGCTTGATTGTATCTTAATATTTTCCAGTATGTTTAGAAAGGTGTAGTGAGAATCTTGGGGCATGGTGGGGGATCTGTAGCAGGCTACAATTTGGATTGCAGTCTTACCTAGTGTTAGTTGCACCTGGAGAATTTCAGATGCATTGTGTTGGGCAACTAGCCTAGAGGTGGAAAGATCCTTGGTGAATATGGACACTCCTCCACCTTTAGTGTTTCGGTCTTGGTTTGGTGGCCGAAAAGTATGGTAAAAGTTGTAGCCTGGTATTGCAGGGGTGCTCTCTGGAGCCTTGAACCAGGTCTCAGTTACTGCACAGATATCAGTTACTGCACAGATATCAATATCGTGTATGACATAGGAATTTATTTGTGGCTTGATGAGATAATGCTCAAATATGTAGACAGATTTTTGCATACTATCAAGTGCTCTAATCCAGGCATTAGCAAAGTATTACAGACTGTTTTAGTACACAATGTTATGTGCAGCAATTGGCTACATATTGTTACCTACCAACATTATCCTTCTGCTTCTGTCATAAGCTACTTGGTCCCTGCTTTCCTCTCACCCTATGTATCTTCTTCCTTCTGTGTCATCAGTCTATCACTTCTGTATTTACACAATGTCTGGCACTGAGCACCAAGTGCAGCTGAGGCTAAATACAAGTCCACAGCTCATAGCAAAATCTTGTGTGAGTTTTTGCCTTTGGCACATAACTGTGGTGCTCTTCTTACTGTTGTTCTTAGCTATGTATAGTCCATTTAATTTATTTTTCAATAATTTAAAGAGCTGAATGTACATCTTACAGTTGTCGAGAGGGTAATGAAGAAGAATACACCAATTCTCACTTTCTGCAATTTCCTGTCACATGGGAACCTTGTTAAGTATGACTTCCCACATGGTGTGTTTAGATAATATTTATGTATTAATTTTTTTGTGGAATGTTCTCAAGGTTCATATCTAGATATATGCAAACATGTTTTTAAATGTTTTGTATGACTCCTGTGGCTGTATATGTTGGCTACACCTTTCCTTAATACACCGTTATCCTGCTGCTGTATTAATGTGCTGCTCCCTATTGTGAAGCCTGTTGGACAGATCTTGCCTGAATAATTATAGAGATAAAGCAAACAGTAACAACTGGAATATCTGCAGAAATGAAACATGAACTAATGTGTTATCATGTCTGTTGTGCATTCCTGTCATGAAATCTCCACCACTTCCCATCACTTCTGTGTCATCCAGTAAACCTCCTGATTTCAAAATGTTTCCAGAAGCCATGTTTCCCCATCAATAACATGTCTGGCCCTTCACATGTTTCATAATACACCTGTAGTATTCATATAAGGATTGAATAAATGCAATTGTCATGGCAAATGTGTAAATCATGAAACATAAAACATGACCATAACACATATCTGTTCTGTATTCCAGCAGGTTCACATATGGTTGTATGTGTATAATGTTTCTTTGTGCAAAAGTCAGCAAAGAGCACCACAGAGTACTGATAATTCCCATTCTAAGTTCAACACCTCAAGATATGATTACGCATGTACGAATACTTTGCCATGAGCAGCACAAATGAGCTTGGCAGCACTGCTCTTCTGGCAGAAAGTACAAAAAAATACCACAAATAATTATTTGTTTAGGTTGTACAATGTTCGTATGCCTGTACTGAATTTTGACAACAAACTATCTTGATTCCAGAGTGATGCTGACTCAATTAATTCAGCCAGTTAATGTATGTCTGCTCTCCAATGGTTACACTAGCAACTGTGTTGGTTAACCTATTCATACATAATACATCACTGTTATTCTGCAGTGCACTGTCCTATGTAGAATATGTAGGAAGTGTCTGTCTTGTCAATGCACATTGTGCAACCATGAGGCAAGACCAGTGTGCAATCATCCGGGAATGAAGTGGCAGGAATGTTTGACTGATAATCCACTGATTTGCAACTGTGATTTTCGTTGTCATTCAATACTGTGAAACAAAATAAGAATATATACTTAGCAGCTTCCCAAAGCTGTTCCGCTTTTTATGTAGGTAAAATCAACAGAAAATTTAAAGAAAGGATTTTATGCCACGAGTAATATAAAGAACTGTGTGAAAATCAGTGCTCTAGCAAATCATGTTATGGAGCATGTTGGTCATTTGTTTAACTTTATGGTTCTTGAGACTCTTCAAGAAAATATAAGGGAAGGTGATGTACACAATAAAACAAAGATCAACGAAGTTAAATGGATAGCGGACTTGCGGGCTGATCAAAAGCCCGGTTTGCATGCAGTACTTCCAATAAAACCCGTGCTAAAGGGGCGGCACCCTTATTTAGAAGCACTGAATAGTCAGAAAGGAGTTGTCCTGTTCTTAAGCTTCTGATTGGTTGATTGTTGTACTTAAACAATTTGCTAAAGCAGAAGAAACTGATGATCTGAAGAAGGCTATTAAGCTGAAAGTCCTTATCCATTTTCTCTGCTGAAGCTGCAACTTATTTTTCTTTTGTTTTTATGGTTTTCAAGTTGTTTTATTAAAAGGATTTTAGCTCAGCGGTGGTCTGTTGTGGATATTTTGTTTGCTGTGTTTCAATACTATGAAACAGGTACATGTCCTCACAGTAACACAATATACAAGGTGGGATAATCTCTGGGATACATACCTGTCTCTTCAGCAGGTCCTATTTATATTACAGGCAAGTTTTAAGTCTTTAGAACCAGTAATTCTGGTGCTGTTTGTTTTGCATATATGCAGGAGCCAGAGTGGAGTCTGACAATGCCCTATATGCCAGGCGTAGATCTCCCCTCAAAAGCCTGTAGGAGACAGAATACAGAGACAGAGCCTTGAGGTGGTCTGCATAGTACAGTTTACTTAAGCCCTGTATTCTTTTAGTGAAGAACCTCTGTGAATGTTCCAGTTGTTGAATATGCCTGGTTAGGTACATACCAAAGGGAGCACTGTAGTCAATTGGTCTTATGAATGCTGAATACAGTGGAATAATGACTTCCTTGGACTTAGATGCCATAACTTTGTTTATAAGTTGTGCAACATAGAAGGATTTCCTTACTACTGTAGACATGTGATAGTCAAAGGCTAGATTACTATCTGTGTGTGTCCCTAAGTCTCTGACTACTGGGGTCAACTCTAAGGGGTATGTTATCAATATGATAGTTACCAAGGGTGGATGACTTCCCAAAGGACACTATTATGCATTTTTTGGCATGTAGTTTTAGTTCATGGCTCTGACACAATTTGTTTGTCTGTGTCAGTCCCTTCTGGAGAACATTTGTGTCAATGTGGGATTCAATGACAGCTCCTAATTTACAATCATCTGCAAATTTAGTCAGCCAGAGACCACTGACATTGGCCTTGACTTCAGAGAAGTAAATGCCAAAAAGGAGTGGTCCAAGGACTGATCCCTGAGAAACTCCAATTGTGACTGGCCTCTTTGTAGAAGTGGACTCCCCATTTCTAACTTCCTGGGTCCTGTCTGTGAGCCGGTTGGCTATCCACCGGGTGACATATGAGTTTGTACCTAACCTTTTGAGTTTATGAACAATGCCTGCATGAGGTATTGTGTCAAATGCCTTGGCCAGGTCAAGGTAGGTGGTGTGAACCATTTTGCCCTCATCCATTGCTTTGGTGACCTTATAAAAGAAGTCCACGAGGTTGAGTAGGCATAATCTACCCTTGACAAAACCAGACTCGGTTGAATCCAGTGTCTGGAGATTTACTATATCACTATTGATCATTTCCATGATAATTCTTCCCATTGCTTTACATATAAGACTAGTCAGATTTGTGGGTCTAGTTTCCAGGGTCTGTAGATGGTCCACCTTTGTGCAGAGGGATGACTGTTGCTGTTTTCCATTCATACTGCACAAAGCCTGTGTGGAGGCTATAGTTAAATAGCAATTCCAGAGGCTCTGATAGGTCATGTTTTGTGCTATTAGAAGACATCCTGGAATATTGTCTGGACCCATTGATGCAGTGTTCTTGGCCTTAGAGAGAGCACTGAAGACCTCTTCCCTAGTGATAGCAGGGGGAGTTATATTAGATAGTATTTCTGAGGGAAGGTTGAGGGAGAGAGAGGGGTAAAGTTGCAGCTGAATTTATCTGCCAGTAGGTTTGCTATATCTTCTGGTGGGTCTATATTAGATAAACAAACTTTCAAAAGTTCAACTGTCATATGGTCGACACCATATAATCAAACTTTTAAAAGTTTGAATATCTAATAAAAAAATGAACTACACAAATAACCTACCTGAACATTTTAAGCAAGGGGGCAAGCCCCTCTGCACCCCCAAACGTAGGGTGCTGCGCCCCCCACTCTTTAAATATACCAACTCCGAGATTGCACTACAATGCAAAAAAGGGAAATCTTTGCATTCCACGCTGTACAGAGAACTCCATTAAAACGTCCAAATTTTCAAAAATTCGATCATATGGTGTCGGCCATATGACACTCGAACTTTTGAAAGTTCGATTATCTAATATAGACCCTGTTCTGGCTTAGTAACCTAATAAATCAACAAATGAAATCAGACTATACCATAAAACATGTTTTTAGCCTGGAAAGCAAAATAAAATTATTGCCCAGTGTGTCACGCTATCAAACCTTTCCCTGGCTCATTCTCTCTACTACACATTCCAATAGGTGTCCTCAAACAATGCAAAACTGAATCTCTTACCATGTACTTTAAATGCACTTGCAAATGCCTAACAACCATAAAATGAATACCAATCACTAATTAAGCTCTTATATATGCAAACCTTCTGTTCCATAACTATCACTCAGCTCTTTCCTCTGCACTATCATAAAAAAGGTCAGAAACTCACCTAAAGCCACAGCATGTTCACCTCAGACATACCATTCATCACATAAGCTCTATACCACCACTGAAGCATTCTGTATTTCTTACTTTGTATGGTAAATGTACTCTCAGATGCTTAAGTACCATAAATGATTAGCAGTCACTGATTAAGCTCCTATCAACTCACATATACAACCACCTTTTCCTTAACTAATGCCCAGCACTCATTTCTGCATTATCAAAAAACACATCCAAACATTCAAAGGCACAAAACATTCACCTCACACTTGGCATCCATCACAGAAGCTCCATACCAATACAGAAGCATTCTGGAACTACACAGGACAAAATCCATGCCATTGATGATATCAACTGCCTCATTTTCCAAAGCAATAAAACTTTGACCTTACTTCTCCATCCCCTTCATCTATTCTTCCAACTCTGCCTTTGTTACCATCTCCAAGACATCTACAAAACCCAGTCAGCTACTCGACTTCAATTTTCTCCTTCTGTGTAATGAAAACCTCATTCCCTTTCCAGTCCCATCTCCCTCCCCTCACCATTTTCTCTTAACCTAACCTCCAACAGTTAATAGCCTTCTTACTTGTATATACATAAACCTCTCAAATGTACTTCATTTAAACTGCATGTTCCTCATTAAAAGGGTCTGTCACACATTTAATAATGACATTTATTTATTTTATTTATTTTATTTAATGACATTTGTTAACCGTGTTAGTCCAGCTGGGCTTTTGGCCTATTTTCAGTGGAGACCCAAGGAGAAAAGCTCCAAGAAATACAGTAACAAAACAAATTCAGCAATTGCATTATACATTGTTGATAAAAGAAACATTTTAGTAATGAAATATTCAAGACATTGAGTTATACAGAAATTATAATATTCAACACATACATTGTAGCACACAATTATCTTATTTGGTGGGGCTTAATATACAGGGGAGGAGAATAAAAAATAACAAAATAGAGTTATTTGCATATTTACAGATAGTAAGGTTTGAGCCATTTTTAAAGTACCTAAAGTATAGAGAGGTATTTAGCAATAAAGGAATTTCTGATGTTCAGACATATATATATATGTGTGTGTGTGTGTGTGTGTGTGTGTGTGTGTGTGTGTGTGTGTGTGAGAATAGGGAAAAGAAGGTAGATACACTATAAGGTATACTTAGATGTAAGAGAGGGGATGAGGTTCAAGGTAATTGAGTTGGGAGAGCTAAGATAAGAGAGGGAGGGGGTCAAGTTGGGGTTGTACAGGAACACATTTTGGAGCTAAGTAGATGGAGTTTGAGTTTTTCTTTAAAGTGGGTTGGGTGAATAGTAGAGCCTATGTCTGCTGGAAGTTTGTTCCAAGCCTGGGCTATAGAGCATTTATATAAGAGTTTGCCAACAGTTTTCTTTGGTTGGAAAGACTGAAGTAGGTGTAGGTTGGAGGTACGGAGGGTATAAGCAGGTTTGTAGGAAGAGATGAAAGCTAAGAGAGCAGGACAAGATGCAGGCTTGTAGTGAATAGAGTGAACCATTTGAAGTTGTGAAAACAGCAGTAAGTGAGGGAATTCAAGTCAGTTAAGGGATATAAGGGCTGTGCAGTGGTGTGTTTTGTATGGAGAGTTTGTGATGAATCTTGCAATCTTATGGTAGGTTTACTGGAGTTTGTGTAAAGTTGTGGTTTGAATGTTAGTAAACAATGGGGCAGCATAGAGAAGTAATGGGAGGAGAAAAGCTTGGGCTAGGGTGAGTCTAGCATTTGGAGTCAGAAATTTTTTATTTCGATAGATTAAGCCTAATTTCTGGTTGGTCTTTTTTATACAGTGTAGGTGGTGTAGGTTAAATTTGAGTTCATCATCGATAATGACTCCAAGAAGTTTAGAATGAGCATCAGGTTTAATAAGAGTGTTATTTGAGGAACTGATTGAGAGGAGGTTTTGAGGTGGGAGAGGAATAATAAGAGTTTAGTCTTTTTTGGTGTTGAGGATGAGTACGTTATCTGCTAGCCACTATTCAGTGGATAGAAAGGATTGCTGAGTAAGGGAATGAAGTTCAGAGATGTTGTCAGAGATAGAGATGAGGGTAGAATCATCAGTGCACTGTATGAGGGAGGATAGCTTACATGATGTGTGGAGGTCATTGGTGAAAATATTGAACAGGATTGGTCCTAGGATGGAGCCCTGAGGAACCCCTGTTGGAACAGGTAAGAAGGGAAAAGAAGAGGGGAGCCATTTAACAGATTGCTGTCTGCTAGACAAATAGCTAGAAAACCAGGAAATGGTGGAGGATGATAGGTTGAGGTTGGCGAGTTTGGATAGAAGTAGAAGGTGGGACACTGTGGTGAAGGTTTTAGATAGGTCTAAGAGCAGGCAAGAGATGAGTTTATTATTGTCGAGGGCCTCAGCAATGGTGTGGGTGAATGTTAGGAGGGCAGTAGTTGTGCTGTGTCTGGGACAGAAACCGTGTTGTTTGGAGTGTGAAGGTTATGTTGAGAAGTTGAGTATGAATGCTTTTTTCAAGAATTTTAAAGAGGGGGGATAAGATGGTGATAGGCCATTAATTGGATGGGTCTGTGGAGTTTCCACCTTTGTGTAAGGGAATGGTATAGAAAGATTTCCACAGGGTAGGCACAGTGGATTCTTGGATAGATCTGTTAATGATAATAGAGATTGGGAATGCTATTGAGTCAGCTGCTAATTTTAGGAAAACAGGAGGTAAGTTGTCAGTGGAGGGGGAGCAGGGTTTTAGCTTTAGAAGAAGAGCTCGGATGAATGATGTGGAGACAGGTTGTAGGGAGAAAGAATTGTTGTTAGGTGAGTTGAGAGGGGTAGATGGAGGAGTAGTGCTGCTGCTGGATGTTAAGAGAGTCTGTATAGTATTGATAACGTGAGTATTTAGTAGTGTAGCTGTTTCTTGGTCGGATGTATTAGGGTAGGGAGAGGGATTAGAGGGGTGGCCAGGAGAGAGAATATTGTTAATGGCTGACCAGAATTTCTGAGGGTTTGATTTGCTGTTTACTAGATCAAAGTTAAAGAAGGACTTTTTGTCCAGTTGATTTGTTTTTCAATTAGATTTCTGAGTTGTCTGTATTCTTGGAGGAGGGGTAATTGCTTGGATTTCATCCATGCTTTCCATGCCTTGTCTCTTTGGAGCATAAGGGATCTCGAATCTTTAGAAAGCCATGGGGCATAATTAGCTTTTACTCTAACCTTTCTGAAGGGAGCAAGGGAGTTAAGGGCGTTTAAGAATATGTTATTGAAGCTGGATACAGCATCATTTAGAGGGATCTTAGTCAGAAAAGACCAGTTGATGGAGGATAATATGGAGTTGAATTCTGTAGTATTAAAGTTTGCAAGTTTACAGCAGTGTCTGAAGAGGTTTGATTTATTTGGTGGGGAGGTATATCTAAAAATAGAGGTAGGTAGGTGGTCACTAAGGTGATCTGGTAGTGTAGAGGGTTGGTGATACAGGTTAAGGGAGTTGGTTAGTATCCAGTCAATTATGGAGCTGGATAATGAGTTTTTATGGATTTTGGTGGGAGAGGTTACAAGCTGTTGAAAACCATGCAGATTTATGCTATTTTGAGGGGAGTCAGTTTTGAGTTTGGCCCTGTCAAGGTTAGTGTCACCTAGAATGAGGGTTTCGTAGGGTATGTTTTGGGAGAACCAGGAGAGGATTTTTTCTAAGGTGGGTAAGTTATTTCTTGGGGGGATATAGATTGAGGAAATGGCTATTTTCTTGTGAGGATTAAGATGGCAGTTATTAATGAGAAGTTCAGCAGGGTGAAAATCAGGGATAGGTGAGGGGAAGGGAGAGAGCTTTAGGTTGTTTGAATGAAAGATGGCAACACAGCCCCCTTTTTTAGACTGTCTATCTAAACAATAAATATTGTAGCCTGGTGGGAGGATTTCATTGTTTGTGACATGTGGCTTAAGCCAGGTTTCAGGTAGATATAGTATGTGAGGGGTTTTCTGGGCAATCCAAGCATGAAGCTCAGTGATTCTATTGGTTAGACTTTGCATGTTTAGAGAGTATATGGATAGGTATTTAGGTGGAGTTGGGCTGGGTATGGTAGATGGGGGAGAGGTGTTTGGAAGGTTGGGAGACATGTAAGAATAGAGGATGGTATAGTTAAGTGTGGAGTTAAAGGAGAGTGAGGATGTGAAATTAGGTCTAGAGTGGGAGGGACCAGGTTTGGGGTGGATGTCACCTGAGGTAAGTAAGTTATTATTAAGTACTGTGACTAGGAAGATAGATTGGTGTAGCTTGAACAATTTGGACTTAGGTTTATAAGCTGGGGGGAATATGTCTAATCTGGTAGATCTTCTTAGGAAACAGTTGGGGAGGTTGAACAGAGGTGGGGAGATATCAAAGTAGGATGGAATAAAATAGGTGTTTGAAGTGTTTAAGGTATAGGAGGATGAAGAGTATGATTGATGAGGGGGGAAGGTGGGAATGGTAAGAGGTCTGAGTGGTTAAGAGAAAGAGGAGTAGGGAGGTTAGATTGAGGTATTGCATTTTAGTTAGGTAGTTGTTGAATAAGCGGATTGGTGATTGTAGGGAGTAAATTAGAGAGAGGGAATGAGATATGGTATATAGGTAGGTGGTTTTTAGCTGTAGTGGGAGAAGTGGGATATACTGGGGGGACAGGAAGTGAAGAATAGTTTGGGTTGACAGGAAGTTGTTTGTTACTGGACAGTTGGAGGAGGAAGGGGAGGGAATGGATGGTATAAAGGAAATTGTGTTGGGGTGGGTGAGAATGGGAGTAGGGTAGGGGAGCAAAGTGAGCCCGAGTGTAGCGAGGGCGAACGGAGCGGGCCACTGCCCAGGTAAGAAATGGCACAGGAAAAACCAATCAGGGAAGATAGGGATTGGCTGGATTGTGGAGAGAGATTAGCACAACTAGGGAGCAGTTACTTCATTAGCTTTCTTTAGTTTTTGTTTGGTTTTCCTCTTATTTACTGCAAAGCCAAAAGCTGAGCAGTTGGAAGACAAATAAAAATAGCAGTCGATCTTGCTGGAGAGAGGAAAAGGATAGCCCTCTACACAAAAACAGGGTAGACTAACATGAGTAGAGAATAGAGAGAGGAAAAAAAGAAGGGATAGAAAATGTTAGGCTAGGGCTGCTGGCATCCTGTTTCTTGACCTAAATTACACATGGCGTAAGAGCGTATTCAGACACTAGTTAAACCACAGTAACTCTAGGGGCATTGAAACAACTGTAGGTAACACAGATGCAAGGTTAAAAGTACCACTTTCTTTCACAATAATTATTTGTCATTGGAGACACATACTTTTGTAAAAAGATGTTAGCTGTTTGCAGAGCCACTTGAAAGAAAGTTACTGTTTGTCGTTTTTGCATTTAAGTTACCTGTAACACATTGCATTTAAGTTACCTGGCACTTGCTCACTAAAGCAATTATATAAGTCAGCTCTAAAAAATTAAAAGCACTACACCCTCACAAACTCCCCTTGAGTACATTGTTCCCCATTGGCCCTTTTTTTCAATTATAAAGGAATTCCCAATACTATTCTAGCATGTCCAAAGGTCAGTTGTCAGTCTCTTCTCCGGTCCAGCTGGTGAATCTGGGAATCTTGAGGCAATGTTACAACTGCCTCATGTACACAGACAACCCTCTCCTCCTCCCAACAAATTCCAACACATGTGAGAGATGCAACCATATAGCCAAACTGGAGGCTAAGCTCTCTCAACTCAGTACTGGCGTAACCAGTCAGGAGGAGAAGGAAACCACACTCACTACAATTCCAGTCTCACATAGACCTACCACGACAACAAACCAAACACATAAACACACAAAAACATACTCGGAGGCTCTAAATAAAAATCTGCCTAAGCAGCAGAGACCTCCAAAGCAGACACCCAAGCAACTGCTACCCCAAAACAAAACATGTGCAACACATAGCTCACAAAGCCAGTGTGCCGAACAGTCACAGCCCTTAAGGCTAAACAACACACCTGATACACTTGTAATAGGTGACTCTATCGTCAGGCACACTAACGTCCCGCTCACCAGGCTGAACAAGGAGAAGGTCACGGTGAGCTGCCTGTCGGGCGCTAGGATCCGCCACATAACACAAGCACTCAGGTCACTCCAAGGCAAGTACAAATATGACTCAGTCATTGTCCATGCTGGTGTGAATGACCTGAGATGTACCTCCCTGGACTACATGAAAAGAGACATAGAAGAGCTCTCTGAGCATGTAGCCCAGGCCGGTATGACCCTGACCTTGAGTAGCATCTTACCCTCACCAAGAATGATGCCACAATATGAAGACAAGATGATCAATCTCAACAATTGGCTTAAGTGTTGGTGTCATTCAAAGGGGATCCAATGCCTGTCAGCCTGGGATGACATGCTCGACAAGCCACGATGCTTCGCTAGGGACGGCTTGCACCTGTCACCCCTGGGCTTTCGGATATTGGCAAAGGCTCTTGCTACCCCATAGTGCCTTTTTAGGCAAGGCTCAAAAGACAAACCCACCTCCATAGGTATCACAAGGGATAAGAAACTAAGAGTAATGCTACTCAACGCCAGAAGTCTAAACCTCAAGATGCACGCACTCGAAACTCTCCTTAGCATGGAGAACATCGATATCTGTGCAGTAACAGAAACCTGGTTCAAGGCTCCCGAGAGCACCCCAGCACTACCAGGTTATACCTCATACCATGCTTTCGGCCCCAAAACTTGGACCAAACCACAAAAGGAGGGGGAGTATCAATATTCGTCAAAGATACCCACACCTCCAGGTTGGTGGCACAGCACGAAGCATCAGAGACTATCCATGTGCAACTAACTGTGGGTAAAACTGCCTTCCAGTTTATAGCCTGCTACAGACCACCCTCCCAAACACAGGAACCCCACTTGCCCTTCCTGAGAATACTGGAAAATATGAAGGTCTCTCCAAACACCATTATATTGGGCGACTTCAACTACCCAAACATAGACTGGGAGCATTACTCTAGCTACAACACCCTAGCCCAAAGGTTCCTAGAATTTATAAACTCAAATGCTATGGAACAACTTGTTACCACTCCCACAAGAGGGGAAAACATACTGGACCTGATCATCACCAACATGGGGACACTATGCTCCAGACCAGAAGTGTATCCCTCACTGGTAAGATCAGACCATAAACTAATCTCACTGGATATTCACATCCCAACCCCACCCCCTGCCCAGAAAACCACAGTGAAAAACTTCTCTAAAGCAAATTTCACATGCCTCAAAACCGAGGCAAAATCTTTCAAAGCCCCCGGGCCTGTGGAAAATACGGCCCAGACCGCAGAATCCTTTATAAACGCATTCTATGAACACCTTCAGGAATGCATGGATCATGCAATCCCAAATAAAACCAAGACCCAATCCTCCAAAGGCAGACGTCCTGTCTGGTGGACCCCAGCCATAAACAAACTATACAATAGAAGGAGGAAGCTACTACATGATAGAGCAAAATCCCAAAAAGGGAAGGCATCACTGATCAGCATTAGCAAAAAACTACGGGCACTCATAAAATCGTCTAAGGCCAGCTTCGAGAGAAAAATTGCACAGGACACTAAGGATAATCACAAGGCTTTCTTTAGTTATGTTAGGAACCTGGGTGGGAATTCCCAGATATGCTCAGAATTAGTCCAAAATGACAAAAAATACACCGAGCCCACAGACATTGCCAACATCCTAGCTGACAGGTTCAGTGCAAACTTCTCCCCTCTCCCACCAAAGGGCAAATATCTATCCCAACAGAGTGCTGCCCCCCTGACATCTCAGATGCTCAGGTAAGAGCCGCCCTCTCCAAAGCAAAAAACACAGCATCAATGAGACCAGATGGTGTCCTGGGCTGCGTCCTACATGAACTCCAAGAAGAGCTAAACCCAAACATAAAACTACTGTTCAATCTTAGCCTTACTACAGGATATGAACCCAAAGAGTGGCGTACAGCAACAGTGGTCCCTCTCCACAAAGGTGGTGCCTCAATGGATCCTGGAAACTATCGCTCCATAAGCCTGACTAGCTTGGTCTGCAAAGCTATGGAAAGGATCATCATGGACCTCATAAATAAAGATATTGGGGACCTACAGACACTGGATCCTACCCAGTTTGGCTTTGTTAAGGGCAGATCCTGCCTCTTAAACCTGGTCGATTTCTTTGAAACAGTCACCAAGGCCATTGACGAGGGGAAGGTGGTCCACACAGCCTACCTGGACCTCGCAAAAGCCTTCGATACAATACCCCACTCGGGCATTATAGATAAGCTCACCAGCTTAAATCTAAACCCCTATGTCACTAGATGGTTTGCAAACTGGCTCAAGGACAGAACCCACATGGTTAGAATTGCTGGAGCCATGTCAGACTCCAAACCAGTTACAAGTGGCGTCCCACAAGGCTCGATCCTGGGACCTCTCTTGTTCGGTATATATTTCTCGGCGGTACAGGCCAACACGGAAGGACTGTGGCTGACCAAGTTCGCAGATGACTGCAAACTGGGCACCATAATCAACTCTCCAGCCGACACAAGCATCCTCCAAAAGGGCCTCATAGAAACAGACAACTGGTGCCAGAGCCATGGCCTCAAGCTAAATGCCAAAAAGTGTATAGTCATCCCCTTTGGCAAAAACAAAGTGCCCACAAATTACCACATAGGTGGTAATCCATTAAGTACAGAAGAAGTCATTAGGGACCTGGGGACCCAAGTTGATAGCAATCTCTCATTTGACAACCACGTGGCCAAAGTGGTTAGAAAAACATTTTATATAGCCCACCTAATCATGAAGGGATTCACATCTAGATCAGGGGAGGTCATCGTGCCTCTTTACTCATCCCTCATCAGGCCCATAATTGAGTACAATGCCCTTTTGGGATGTACCTTACCAGACACCTGCAGCAACTGGAAAGACCCCAAAAGTACCTCACCAAGAGGATCAAAGGGCTCAAACAGATGCCATATGCTGCCCGGTTAAAGAAACTCCAGCTCTACTCAGTGGCATACCGCCTGCTCAGAGGCGATCTGTGCCTGACTTATAAAGCCATGTCCAACCCGGAATTAATGGACATGCTGCACCTCAGAAAATCCAAATCCCATCGAGCTACGCACTTGAGAGACTTGAACCTCAGCACTGAAATAAATAGGACATGCTGGAGGGACAGATTCATAACCCAGAGGCTCCCTTCACTCTGGAATAAAATCCCAGTCCAGGTTAGGCAGAGTCCCACATTGACTCTCTTCAAGAGGAATCTTGATGAGTGGATGGGAGATCGTAGGTTTACCCCGGCTATCACTTCTGTGTCACTGTTAGACAGAGGCACAGTATACTATCCTCAAAAAAAGGCATAGCAAAATTAATTTAAAATGGGTGGCGAAAGCCAAACACACTCTGGCTAGGCTTATAAATGCCCTAGGGCAGATAGCCTAGTATGAACCTATGAACTTATGAACCTAAAGGTTAGGAAAACGGTTTCAGATTTGTGTTCCATGCATGGTGTTGTTTAAACGGTGCCCAGGTAAAACCACAGGGGAGACTCCACTATAGGTTAAGTGGTGTTTGTAAAAAGAGGTTAGCTGTTTGCAGAGCCGAAGGTCAGAAAAAGGGTTTCAGATTTGTGTTCCACGCACAGTGTTGTTTAAACGGTGCCCAGGTGAAACCACAGGGGAGACTCCACTATAGGTTAAGTGGTCTTTGTAAAAAGAGGTTAGCTGTTTGCAGAGCTGAATGTCAGGAAAAGGGTTTCAGATTTGTGTTCCACGCACATTGTTGTTTTAAATGGTGCCCATGTGAAACCACAGGGGAGACTCCACTATAGGGAGACTAGCGTTATACACTCGCCAGGGAACAGAGATGCTCAGCAGCAGAGTGATGAAGTAGTATATTTAAAAATGGTGCCTGCTTGATAAGGGTACCTATGAAACACATATTTAACACATATCCCTTGTAAATACAGAATCATGTCAATTCATCAATATACTTTTTTAATTATGACATGATTAACCATGATGTGAGCTTTCTAGATGCAAAGTAAAACTTTCACACTATGGGGAGCTACACAGGTATGTACACAAACAACATTCTTAAGTTATTTATAAACTTTAAACCAAACACCACCCATTAAAAATACATATTCACTGTCACTTGTTACTGGCTACTGTGCATACTGCTCTTGTAAAATAAGTTAATCTTTTATTATTATTATTTCTCAAGTGTTGTCTCTTTTCCTTACATCTGTTTTAATTATATATTTTCTTTTATATTTCAATTATATTTTTAATCATCATTTCATTTTGCTAACACCACCAGGGCTGTTGCTGAACTGACATCCTGACACCATGTGCACAAGTAGGGAAAAAAAAGAGGGTTGTAAATGGATCGATCATGGCTGTTGGTTGAAAAGTCAGCCGATCTGTGTATTTTTTAACCTATTTTGACTCTAAATAAAACTGAATTTAATTGACACTGTGGCCAGTTTTTGACTGCAGTTATGAAGTCTTTCAATGGGTAGTTCAGTCCAAGTCAGACTACGTATTTTCTTATTCAGGTATAAATTAAAAAATTCTCAGTCGAAGACAAGGACTATCAGGTCTGAAAATTCCCGCTGAGAGAAAATAGGGAGACATATTTACATTTGTAAACAAAATGCTGTCTTTGGGCTTCAGTTCAAATAACTGACACAATATTCTACAACAGAGTCTTAATAACTTAACCAAAAGCATTTTATTTTAGTTATTTGACCGTCATGACATTTGTTTAACTTACCTCCCACATATCGAAATTCATTTACTCTACAAAAAAGAACAATAAGCATCAGCTGTCCATATAAACATTATTCATTTGCATTATAATTTCTTCACAGTGCCACACCCTGTCACCCTCATTGGTACCAGCTAACTGCTGGACCAAACTGTTACAGCGATCATAGGGTAAAAAGAAATCCACTTGGCACATAGATAAACTTTCCTACTATTTAGCCACAGCATTCACCCTGCCTCACAAGCATCCTACTTAACTTTATTGGTTTAAACAATATCTAGACGTGCGCAGTAGGCCACTCACAATACACCACTGGAATATTTTAGTACAGCTCGTGATATGTGCCTCAGTACTGTTAAGCGTTTGGATAGCTACCTGATGGATGGAATTCAAAATGGATATGTAACATTATTTAAGGGGAGAACTAGGAAAATTACTATCAGTGGTCATTTAGATAATACAGAGAACTGCACATAATACTCTGCCGGAAAAAACTATACCACTTTTTTGGCACCTTGAAAATTGGTAAGTCAATAAAAAACAAGAATTAGCTTACGTCAATGCAGATCACTCCCCCACTGTTGAAGAGCAGTTTCAAAGTTGTTAGTCCCACTGTATTTTTATTTTAAAATTAAATTTCTGGCAAAGGGTTAACTTTTATTCACTGATATCTCAGTTCTCACCAATGCACCTAAAATTACAACGGAGATGCATTTAGAGGTGGATTGTTATAAAAAAAAAATCATTTGACTGCAACCTCCAATCACATCTCCGATGTATTTAGTGTGTTTGGTGACAGGGTTCTTTGGGAAGATTTTTTTTTTTAAATTAGGTACAAGTGTAAAATAGGGGCCAGTGCGTACCCCTGCGCCCATGCCTAAATCTGCCAGTGTATACAGTTGTCCCCAAAACTGTAAAGCACAGTACTCTCTACAATGTTTTTTTTTTTTCAAAATAACAGCTCTATTTATTCACATCATTAACTTCATTAACAGACTTCTTCTGTGGCATTTGTGAATAATACTGTGCTCTCTAGATTGTTTAACTAGATAGATAGGAGGTTCAATGCTTACCTTGGGAAACTTTTGTGTGTGTGTGTGTGTGTGTGTGTGTGTGTGTGTGTGTGTGTGTGTGCGCACGCGCGTGTGTGTGTGTGTGTGTGTGTGTGTGTGTGTGTGTGTGTGTGTGTGTGTGTGTGTGTGTGTGCGTGCGTGAGGGGGGTATAGTGACAGGCAAGTAACACTTGATGCTGTGCTCATTTACTCTGAGGAGAATAGATTTAACATCGCACCAAGCTTCCTAATTCCTCTTTTAACAGAAACATCCTGTCTGCAACACAATGATTAGGTCATCCTGTCAAAAGTGAGCTCTCTCCCATTAAGAGTCAGACTTTTTTGTTGTGTTTTTGAACAATACTGTGCTCTCTAAACTGTGTAACTAGATAGGTAGGAGGTTCGATGCGTAACGTGTGAAGTGTGTGTGTATGTGTGTGTGTGTGTGTGTGTGTGTGTGTGTGTGTGTGTGTGTGTAAAACACTTGGTGTTGTTTCCACTTCCTCTGAGGAGATTACATTTAACTTTGCACACAGCTCCCTTAACCTACTTGTAACAGAAACATCCTCTCTGCAGCACAGTGATGAGGTCATTCTATCAAAAGTGCACTCTCTTCTATTAAGAATCAGACTGTTGCTATGACACTTGTGAATAATACTGCACTCTATAGATTGTGTAACTTAATAGGCGGGAGGTTTAATATTATAAATGGAAATCTTGTGTGTGTGTGTGTGTGTGTGTGTGTGTGTGTGTGTGTGTGTGTGTGTGTGTGTGTGTGTGTGTGTGTTTGTGTGTGTGTGTGTGTGCGCGTGACGGGGAGGTATATAGTGTCAGGTGGACATGTTCTCCAACACAGCTGTGCTAAATCAACTTCCACTCCAGGGAAACATTTTAAATTGCTAGATGACTCCATCATTGCCTTATCCCATCTTTCACTACATCTTCTCTGCAATGCACTGATGAGCTTATTCTTTCTAAAGTGCACTCTCACACTGTGGGTCAGAATGTGTAACTAGTTAGGTAGATGGTTTGAATACATAACTGATTACCATGTGTGGGTAGAGCTGATAATACAGTGGAATGCTTTCACTCAAACATGCAATGTGTAACATTTGAATCAAGTGACATGTTTTGCTTAGAACTATAATCCAACATCAGTATATTGAGTTGTAACCATATTTTTGGTTCCTCAAAGATGCTGTATGTCTCACTTGGTGTAAGACTTCTACTGAGACATGTCTATTTAATGCAATGACCTGTAGATTATTTAACTAGATAGGTAGGATGTTCAAATCTCACAGTGGTGAACTTGTCTGTGTGGCACTGTACAGTCATGTAGGTATAACTTCCACAACAGCTGAAATCAATCCACTTCCACATGGGGACACCTTTAGACAGGTAGATGAGTCCCCCATCCCATTATCCCATTTTTCATGACAACATGTTCTAAGCAACAGTGCAGTCACACTTTAAAAGTCAGATTTCTCCTGTACTGATTGCATTTTTTACACTGTGTTCTAGAATGTGTAACTAGATAGGTAGGAGATTTGAATACAGTAGTAATTACCTTCTAAGTGTGTGTGTGTGTGTGTGTGTGTGTGTGTGTGTGTGTGTGTGTGTGTGTGTGTGTGTGTGTGTGTGTGTTTGAGACTCTAAATGGATTCAGGTTGGATTTACATACATTTGCAGTGGTAGCATTTACAACTCTAGATGGCTATAAAAGTCATTTTAATGCTCACATCTCATTGGTAATACACTGCTGATGTCATCCCTTCATACTTAGAATTTTTCCATGATGCTGGCTGCTGATAGTATACTCTATGGATTATGTAAATAGATAGGTAGATGTTTCAAGTCCATCCTTGCATAAATAGTGTGACTGTGATTACTGTCATATAAAGTTGGCTATCTCATAACAACATTATGTACACTTCCACTTATGAGATGCATTTTCAGTAACATAGTGTTAAATTAGCAAATTCTAGCACCCAAAGGGAAAATACAATTTTGGTAACATAATGCTTACATAACTACAGTATCTGACAGTTGTAGTGCAAGATCATCAGAAAGTGTGGCTATGCCTCTGTTATGACACTTTCTTGTGTGTTGGTGCTGTTAAATTGCTGTTATGTTACTGTTCCCTGTAATTTCTTGTATGCAATGTATGTATGAGATGTGTGCCATTTACCAACAGAAAATTTGAAATCAAGAAATGTCATCGGATCTATGTTGTCATTTGTCACTTATGTATGTTGAGTTTTATTATATTTCCATTCAGCATTTACATGACTATACAGCACAGCTTGTGTATCACATATTAATAGGTGATAAACCCCGTTCCTTTGGGTACCAATAACAGTTATTTGTAAAAACATGTCCCTTTTTGATGTGCATGACACAACAGCTATAAGGTTTATTTGTTCTTGTGTATACATGCTGAAGTAGACAACACAGCAGTTGTGTCGGCTAGCATACATAAATTACTTGTATATACATATGTAGTAACTGCAGTCTGTGCATTTATCCCTTTATGTACTGTCTTTGCTATGTGTTATTCCAGCTCAGTATTTTATTAACCTGTATATCAGATTATATTATCTTTGTTTCTCTGTAGCTTTGTTTTATTCTCACATCCTTTATCAGCATGCCTGTTTTTATTAATGTGCATAAGGTAAGTAGTGTCATTGGGATAACCATTGCATCAATTTGGCAATATTCATGTTACAAATGTTGCACTGACACTTTAGCACAATTACCTGCAGTATCTGAGTACTTTTCCCTATTTTCCTTCCACTCTTGATTAATTCTGCAGTCCAGTCAATGTTTTTCCCCAATATCTTTATTTCAAAACATAAAGTTTATAATGACAAAAAGAATAACGAACATTAAACAGATTTAACAAATAGAACTGAAACTTATAAGAAATGCAAACAAGAAATCAACCATAAATATAAAGCTATTGTGAACTATCTACAACTGTTTACATACAAAAATGCTGTGAGCTCAGTAATTTGAAAGTTTAACATATCCTAAAAGAGACAATAAGGTAAACATTATATAGAAGAAGTAGCAAACAATTAATGATTTTATCCTAACAACTCTTAAAAAAGAGGGATTGAGAATGTTTATTGAATGTTGATTTATTGATCTTGGTTTGCTTCAATGCTGATTCCTTGAAACTATTCCAATTTAGGCCTTTTCTGTCAGACCAGTTCTGGTAATATATAGTTTGACCATTGTACATAAAGTTGTCCATACATTTTGGTCTGTCTTGGCAAGTTTGGTTGGTGAAATATGGAGTTTGGCAGATTCCCATGATAGTATAGATTTTTGACAGCCATTTCTTTCAAACTTAACTTTCAAAGAACACCATAGCTGGTAAGAGTTCTTACAGAACCACAGAATGTGAATATAGTCTGCTTAATGATAATTGCAAACTGTACAGGAAGAGTAAGTATTAGGAAAGAAATTTAGTAGTTTGGATGGGGTCATATAGGCATTACTTAAAATTATAAATTCTGTGTAAAAAAGTTTTTTGAAAAAACATATTTTACCTTAAAATTGATATATTTTTGAACTTGATCTATAGTTAGATTAGGATTTATGTTAGACCAATAATTAGAAAATATAGGGGACTTACTAGATTTTTAAGTTTGAATAAGTTTGTAGGTGTTTATATTAGAGTTGTCAGAAATCAATGTGTCCCATAATAAGTAGAGTTGTCAGAAATCAATGTGTCCCATGATAATTTACAAAATGTTATTTATTATTTACTTGTAGGTTTTTAATTTTGATCTATATTAAATAAACAATTTGACTGAGGGTTAGAATGTAGCCCTTAGGAAGATTACAGGCATTATTATTTTTTTTTTGATGTGACAGTCTCGTCAATTAAGAAATCAAAAATTATTTTATCTTTAAGTAAGGGAAAAAGTAATAGGTTAATATTTTTATTATTAATTTTAAAATTTGGGTTTAAATGAATTGGTTGTACTAGTTCACAGGATGAGTAAATGTCTAATAGTTTGACAAGTTTTGAGCTAAATTTATTCTGCTGATTAGAAATGTATGTACTTTCATAATTTTTTTAGATCCCTAATATTTAAGAAAAGTAAAGCCACACAGTTATAATTACATCTATATAACTGAAAGCACCATAGTTTAACCCAGTTAGGAGTTTTTTGGATGCTAATAATTTTAAGAAGCCTACTATCATTAATAATTAAGTAGTACGAGTATAAATCTGGAAGACTTAAACCTCCATATTTTTTAGGTTGTGTAAGTTTGTTGTATGCTAATCTGACTGATTTAGGTTGCCAAATAAACCTACTTAATGTTGAAATAATGTTTTTAATTTTCTTTTTTTATGTATGATTATGATTTGAAATGAAGAGTGAACTGGAATAGAAGTCTTGGAAGAATATTAATTTTAACTGTAGCTATCTTAGCAAGAGGAGAAAGTTTTAGGTTACTTCATCTATTGATATTATTTTTCACATTTGCTCTGCTTTACTTTTTATTTCTGTAACAAGTATGGTATCTGATAAATGGTAGTTTTGATTTAATGGAAAGAGAATTGATTTATTTAGATTTAATTTGTAGTTAGAAAATTTTGAGTAAGTTGGTATTTGTTTTAGTATTTTGGGAATGTTATATTTAGGTGAGATGAAGTAGATATCAATATCATTTGTGAAAACAGTAAATGGAATAGACAGTTTAGTGATTTTAGTATAGTTGTATAGTACATTTTGTAATAGAGAGAGAAGCAGAGGTTCAATATACGTAAAGATATAGGGATAGAGGACATCCTTCTCTTTCTCCTCAAACAATTCTAATTAGTGGTGAGTTAACTTATTTATGTATAGTTTGTGAATGCATGTTCATAAAGTAATTTAATAGCCATAATATAAGATATGTAAAAGTTAAAATGTTGCATCACTTTATAGGTAAATTTAAGGCTCAATCAAGAAAAGTTTTTAAAGCATCCAAGGCTAGTGTAAAAATGGAGTTTGCGTTGTTTTTTTGTGAGAACTTGTAGTGAGTCAAGTAGAAGGGTATGGTCATATGTTTTAATAAATCCCAATTGAAAGGGGGGTATTATAGTGGGTAAGATGAGTTTTAATGTATTGGCTAGTAATGCTGCATATATTTGTAGGTCTGTGGAAATAAGTGATATTGGTCTGCAATTTAAAGGGTGATTGAGATTTAAGTGTGGTTTGGGAATAAAAATGGTTCTCAAACCTTTTAAGTTAAGATCTATAATGCCCTTAGAGCTTTTATGTTTAAAGATTTGTAAAATACTGTTTGCTATTTCACCAGCAAAACATTTGTAGAACTCTGAAGAAAATCTCTCAGGGCCTGGGGCTTTTCTGGTTTCAGATTCTTAATTATTGTTATTATTTCTTGGTCATTAAAAGGTACTGTAAGGATTTCAGCTTGTTCTTTCTTTATTTTTGAAAAATGTAATTGATGCAGATAAGTGTCTCATTCATCCTCATTTGATTTAAGTGTATCAATACTGTACAGTTGTGTATAAATGTTAAAAACTTGAATTATTTCATTTGTTTTTGAAACTGTTTTATTATTGTATGTTATTTCTTTTATTAATGAGAGCAAATTTCTAATATTTAGTATGTTTGCAAGAGTTTTTGTGGGAGCTTGTAACCATTCAGAGTAGTTTGATAAATATCTCATTTCATACCAGGTTAATTGTAAAGTGTAAAGTTCATCTTAGTCCTTTCTTAACAAATTAAGTTTACGTTCTGTAATGATACAATAATTCATGATTTGTTGTTTTTTCAGTTTTGTAATTTCTTGTTTTGAAGTCTTTTTTAAGTCTATAAAATGTCTTATAATAAGATGCTTACAAATGAGAATTCCTCATATATGAGCTTTTAAAGAGGCCAGATGAATATGTGGAGGAATCTTGGGGTCTTTTAGATTATGTAATATGTCAATAAGTAAAAGTATGATTTCTTGTTTAACCTCTTCTTTTTCAAGTAGTGTTGCATTTAGTGTCCAGTTGCAGTGATTTATTAATCCAGTCTTAAATCCAGACCAATCAATGTCTGATTTTATTTTTGAATGATACAAAAAATATCTAGGTTCTGACTGATAACCTAAGTGGTAAGTATGAAAAATGTTAGAGACTAAGAAAAAATCAAGTCTTACCAAACTTTATGACATTGTGAGAAATAAGTGTACCTTGAGAAAGGTATTTTATTGTTGGGAATATGAGTGATTCAAACAAATTATAATCATCTACTAAGTCAGCAATAGCTAGGGAAGCATTAAAGTTATATGTTTTCGATTTACTGGTTTTAGTCTTTATCAGAATCCAGTACCATATTCCAGTCACCTACTATGATATAATACAATTCTTAAAATCATCTAGAAAGTTATATACTCTATGATAAAGTCATGTTGTTTTTGACAAGGTCCGTAAACATTTAAAAACAAAATTGTATTCCTGAAAAAATTATGTCTACAGATGGAGTAACACCATGTCCCTATATGGTCCAAACCATGGTCAATAATCAGTCTAGAAAAGGAAGATTTAACAAGGATAGCTACTCCTAAACTGTTAGAACTATTACTAGGTGCAAAAATGTGGTTTATCCATTTTTTTCTAAATTACTTTCCATTGTTCTTTTGTCATATGTGTATCTTGAATGAAAACAATTTGGGTTTTTGATTTATAGAACAGATGGCAACATAACTTCCTCTTGTGTAAAAGTTGAAGTCCTTTAAGGTTCTAGAATTCTATGGTCCACATTTATTCCAAAGGGGGAAAAAGGGTGATCCCTAAACCTAAACCTATCCCCTACCTTTTGGGAGGAGTTATTATATATTTTTATATAGGTGTCCATGATATTAAAATAGCAAATATTATCCAAGTAGTCTACAAATTCTAAATATGGTGTAATAACTATCATTTTAAATTTAAAACATTCACCATTATGAACAAACAAATTTGCTGTGTTTCCATGCGTTTGCGCATTAACAAGATATAAGTAATTGAAAAAATAAAATACTCCATTTATGGTATGAAAAATATTTAGAAAACAGAATTTAAGGATTATTATAACTAAGAAACAAGCCATTAATGTTACATTTTCCATTAAAATGTTCATATAGCTGAATCTGAGCTTTAATATCTGTGATTTTAATTACTCAAACTGAGTAAAAGAAAAAGAATAAAGTCAAGTAGTTATACTTGTACTTGAATTTATAATGCCACCAGGATTAATTGTTAAACTTTTGTAGAGAGTTCCTCATGTAGAGGTAAGGTAGGCTGTTGAACCAGAAGTGCACAAGTATGTTGGTCACAGGTAGCAAACAATTAAAGAAATACATGGTAGTGCTACTTGAATGCCCCCAGTAATGGCATACTAGCCACTTTACTCACCCTCAATCCATCCAACGAGAAGAAATGTGATAAAGTAATAACTAATAAGTTTCATATAATCCCCAAAAGATCACTTCATCATTGAGGTGCCAAAAGATTATAATGTGGATCAAGCTGACTTAAAATTAAAGTTATAAACAATTGTTTAGCTTCCTAAAAGATTGGGGTATCACATTTAAAACTTAATATTCTTAGAGATTAGAAAGGAGCAATAAGAAAAAAGTCTCAGTCTATCTACTTTTATTTGATGTGGTAGATCTTGGGCAAAGGTAATTTTGTTCTCTTTCCAAAAAAAAGCTGTTTCTTTTTTTAAGCTGCTCCAATATTTTAAGAACATCTTGATAGTTTAACAATTTAACATAGATGAGTCTTGGATAATTATTGGTGGCAGCTGATCTAATGGCTCTATGTGCCCATTTGATAGTAATAGATTGAGCTGCTTGGTTGTCTTCTAGCAGGCTGGTGAAAATCAAGTGCAGCGTTTTCAATAGTACATGCTAATCATAACTTTCAGATAAACCTTGCACCACAATGTTGTTAAGTCTACTCCTTCATTCAAGGGCTAATAATTTTTCTTTAATGTTTTTGAGACTTTCTGTGTTTTGATTAACATTTTTGTCTGACTGGTCCAGCTTATCTTACAGAGGGCAACACATTTTTCTGATGCCTCTATTCTAATTACAGTTTGATTAATTGTTGTATTAGTTGCACTTACTTGGTCTGAAAGGGATTGAATGGCTTCTTGGATAGGTTGAAGAACTGATTTTAATTAATTGCTCGGGTTTAGGTTTAGACTAATTTTTCTAGTCATCCTTGATAGAGGTTCTTTCCCTTTTATAATTTCTGTCTTTTTCAGGGGATAATATTGCAGATAATTTTGTTTTTGCAGTTTGAAAATCCATATTATCTGTGTCCCTAGACATAAAGCTATTGTTGCAGTGCTTCTTTTACAGGAAGGCAACTCAACAAGGTCCAGGCTGGGCTCTTCTCTGTCAGCGAAAAGATGAGTGTTATTTATTTTATTTTTATGTCCAGTTAATGGAGCAAATTATGGCCTAATTACTTGATTATGTCAATAGCTTATATCATCTTTAGTCAGAAGTATTTTTGGTAACTAGCTAAACTAAGATAAGTATATTTGTGAGCAGAGATGCACTCAGCACTGTCTACACATTGGTAGCCATCTTTGAATCCCATCAATGTTATTTGTGTACAATTCCTCCATTTCACTTCTCCTCCTTTAGAATTTTTTCACTGTATTTGCCCTTAGTATTTCTGTGCTACAACACATGCTTGTATATTAGGTTTGCCTACAGGCAAGCTGTTTCATTTACATTCTGAGCTTGTGCTTGCAAGCACCTTTCCATAGCCATGAACACTATTGCTGACTATGAAAAGGTGCTTGCAGACTTGTAGGAGGGATCTGCAACATGCATACTCAATTAGTGATGCTGCTGGTCATCATGCTAACACACTTAAATCATGTAGTCTTATGCCGAAGGTGACAAGATTGTTAATAAAGCCTAGGATATATCTATCCATCTGCATATCTTTATATCTACATCTATATCTATATCTATCCATCAATCTAACCATAAATTTACAACATTTACTAGTAGCACATTCTATATTCATTCCTCCCCCTCTCAGGACCCATGGAAGGATCAACAGTAAAACAGGAACCAATGTGAACAAAACTCAGTAAGGAATATTTTAGAAGGCTAAAATTAATACCAGAAATAGCCCTATCACTTAGGAATAAAGTCCAAGCTATAATCTAGTTTGCTCTTCTTGTTCTAACTTAGTTTTGGGGTGATTGACTGGCTTCAAAAGGTATTGATTCAGTTGGACAGGAACACAAGAAATCAAATAATATATAAAAATCAGTACATAACAAGATTATACATTCCTCGTTCTGGAGGAGATATGGGTCTCTTTGAAATTGATTAGAAGATCTGTAATCATAGGACTGCATACATATCTGCTGACCTCACCAGATCCAAAAATAGTGAAAGTTTTAAAACATGCAGAGAACAATGACTTCTCTGCTTAGTTTAGTGGAAACATATCATTGTCAAGTGGGAATGGAAATCAAACAGAAGTAGACAAAAATCAGACAGCAACTGAATGTGCCAAAAAAAAAAACAAAAGAAATGATCAGATAAGGCAAGAACTGTGGAAAAGGCAAAAATATAGTTGCATGCACAAAAAACTCCTGGAACAACCTCATATTGATCAGGAGCTGATGTAGGAATGGTTAAGGAGAGATGAATTTAAACCAAAAGATGAAAGGTTAATATTGGCAGCCCAAGTTAATGGATTACATACAGGTTGGTTTACAAAGTCCATTGAACATGTGCAAGAAATAGACAAATGCAGGTTCTGTAAAGCAGAACTGGAAACAGTTGCACATCTTGTTGCTGGGTGTGATACACTAATGGCAGGTGGCCGATATGCTGAAAGGCATAATAATATGGCAAGACTGCTACATTGAGGATTGTGCAAACATCACAATATTTGAAGCAGCTGAGATGCATTGGAAACATGAGCCACAAAGCATTACTAATAATGATAACATTTATATCACATAGCATCATCCATTACCAACAGTTCAAAAAAATAGATGTGAGAAAATCAGAAATAGTAGTCCACAAAAGGAGACAAAAGTATCATTGATCATTGAAATGACTACACCTAGTGATTAGAGTGTTTTATGTACAGAGAGAGACACAAAGTTATAAAATACCAGGATATGCAGGCAGAAATTAGGACAATGTGGAAGAAGAATACCTAAGCAGTACCAATAGTGGCACAAGCAATGGGTCTAATAAAATAGAATTTGCAGTCATATTTAGATATGCTACCGATACGTGTAACTCCATCTGAATTGCAGAAGGAGTCATTATTGGGCATATTACGGGTGCTGCGAAGAGCACTTCTGACTAACATCAAAGACTGAAACATTACTAATTTAATGAACTTTAATCATACTATGACTTAGGAATGAGTCCCTTTGACTTAGGAATAGGTCCCTTCCTGTCATGGTATTAGAAACCTGACAGACTTGGAGAAATTAAATGTGTCAGTTGCAATGATTCAGTGAATAAGATCACTACTGCGTGAGCAGATTATGTGAAATAAAAGTTATGTACTTACCATAATGTTAGATCCTTTCATTCATGTCCTTTCAATATGGCATATGGGTATTAGGAGCTGCTTGTAGCTCTGACCAGGAACATCACTGCTCTAGCCGTGAGCCTCATACAAATTGTCTCTGGAATAATGTATGTTTTCCCTTGACTATGACAGATGTCAGATTGGATGACTGACATACTGAATGAATAGGAGGATCTACAGTATGTTATCGAAGAACCTAGTCAGCAAACGCCTTTTCGCCGACCAATAAACAGCGAACTGTCATTTCTGCGAATGGCCACTTAAGCAAATTTTTTCCTAGGGGGAAAAATTGCTTAGCCAATGAAAAACGAGACACTATTTCAAACCCTTCAAAGTGTGGGGGGGGGTCACCCCCCACACCCCATAACTAAATATACCAACTCCGAGATTGCACTACAGTGAGGAAAAGAGTGAATTCCTGACAATGGACAAGTGATTTTTTTTCCCCTAGGAAAAAATTTGCTAAGTGGCCGTTCGCGAAAATGACAGTTCGCTATTTATTGATCGTTGAACAGGTGTTCGCTGACTAGGTTTTCAATAATGTAATATAGACCCTGAATAGGATACTGAGTGCATATGTGTGTGTGTGTGTGTGTGTGTGTGTGTGTGTGTGTGTGTGTGTGTGTGTGTGTGTGTGTGTGTCTATGTATATCTATCTATATATATATATATATATATATATATATATATATATATATATATGGTTTACCATTAGTATTTTGAATGTGCCTTTTGTGAACCTGATATGTGCAGCATTTGGAATGCAGAAAACTCAGTAGTTGATGGTTGGAATGTCAAATAGAGATGTTCGATTGCATAATGGTAATCGAGCCAATGCAGTCGAGCATGACATTTTCGGCCATATGTAGTTTGTCAAGTGGTGCATACATGGACGATATTTGTATTGAGATCGAGGAACAGTGTGGATTGGGAGATTTACCCTTTTCCACACTGTAGTGCGATCTCGGAGTTGGAATATATAAGTGGCAGGGGGTGTGGGGGTGCAGGGGGGGCTTGCCCCCTTACAAAAACATTACTGTTAGTGGTGTGCAGTATGGATCTGGTCCGGATGTACTGCTGTTAAGGGGGAAAGGACATCTGAAATAAAATTTGACTTTGTGTATATTGTTTTTTCGTACTTCAGCCTTTTTACATTCTGAACATTGAACATGTAAACAGGATTTATGAACGGTTTACGTTCTGATGTTTGATGTTTTATATATACATATATATATATATATATATATATATATATATATATATATATATGTATATATATGTATGCAGAAATGGACTCTGAGAGTGTCAAAGGAAATCTGGCTACTTTTGTGAAGGACTTCTGCCTACTGGACTATAATAATTTATGAGGGACATGAATCTTCTATAAGCTCTGATCTCAGGAAAGACATTCATCTTTTTTCTGCTAAGTGACTTCAGTTATTTCCTTTTGTGCTATTACTCCATTTATTCTAGGATAGGGCTTCTCTCAGTGATCACCACTAGTGTGCAGTCCAAAGAGGGGAAAAACAAGGGTGCTGCTTAAATTCTTAGCAAAAGGAGACCATCAGTAATTTTACTATCTTCTTTGTGTGTGTGTTTTTTTGAACATGTACTTTTGTTCTGAGCAGGAACTTTCTTTAGCTGAAGCAATGGATACTCTAAGGCTGCACAGCTAACCGGACACATTCTCAATGGACTCTCTTCCTACTGTTTTTTTTCCTTTCCTTTCCTTTTTTTCTTTCTTGACCAGTCAGAATAAACATTCTTCCAGATGACTTTTCTACTAACCTGTCCTCTTATTTACAATCATCCTTAAGAATACTTTGCCATGGTCTACATCCTTAAACAGCAGTCAGAACTACTGATGTCGCTCCATAGTGGCTGGTCCTGTATGCATTTTTCTTGGTTTTTCACACACTTCGGTTGATCATGAGCTCCCTCTTGACCTAATAACTTATTCATTCCTTCATCACTGTGGGCAACAGCCAGCTGAGATCGGCCATCATTCAGTCAGCCATCAGGAGCAGTCAGCAGTTTTTTTTTTTCTTTTTTTTTTTGTTCTTCAAAAGGATTATGCTCGTTTTCTGCCAGGAATGTGGAATGTACAGTGAAATGATGGTACTGTACAGTTCCTAACTTCTATGAGGGACATATACCAGCAAGTGACCTTGCCCACCATTTGCTGTCTAAGGCCTGCTGATTGTCTTTACTTCTCCGTATTAAAATAATTTAAATATCATACATTGTCAATGCAGCATACCTCCTGGCATGAATTTCCCCTTTTATAGCCCAACAACTTCTAACATACCTGTTACCACCTTGAATTCCTTTCTACACTGCCATCTCAAGGCAATATACCAAAAAAAGGTTCTGCAGCTCTTGGACAAAATGTATATCAGATTTCCCTAGAACTGCTTCAGCCAGCCCCATCACGTTCAAGCCATTTGTATGTTATCATTAATCAGTCTATTATGACTGGTGTTTTCCCCTAGCTTCAAAAAAACATATGTTTTCCATCTGCCTTAGGTTTTCTCCTCATCTGACTACTCTAAGTTTTGTCCACTAGCCAACCTATGCCCTATCATAAAAATCTTTGAAAGTTAAATTGGAACCTTCCACTGAACCAGGTAATTACAGACCCACAAGTCTGACAAGCCTCAAATGTAAAGCCATGGAAAAGATCATCATGGAGTTGTTCAATAAGGACACAGGGCAGCTCCAAACATGGTGGCGCCCTGTGTGGCTGCAGCTGCTTCGGCTCCACAGATGAAGGTGCATTATTTGTCTTATTTTAAAATGGAATCAATAGAAAAGGCAGAATCAGGAACAAAAACTGAAAGTATGCTAACTTATACTGCTAATTTACTCCTGGAAATGTGATCTCCCAGTCTGCTGTGCTGTGTTTGATGAGTTGATGTTAGTGAGGTCTGTAAGGCCTAATACACTCCATGAATTCAACAAACTGGGAAACATATTACATCGTGGGCATAAGTGCTATGGTGGAGAAAACATGTCCTTCACCACTCAGAGGATGCGTACTAAAATAAGGAGATATGACAGAATAAGGAAACATGGTTCTATGGCTGGTATAACTGCAAGACTTAAAGCCAGCTACCACAGGCCTGCACTTCCATCCATGCTACTAGCAAATGTTCAGTTCTCTGGATAACAAGATGGATCACTTATGGCTGGAGCTCTTCACACTGAGTAAGGTGAAAAGCTGTTGTTTGCTTGTATTCACTGAAATGTGTTTGAACACTAACATTAATGACAGTGCAGTCCATGTGGAAGGCATGACATTATTTCGAGCTGACAGGGACCAGGCTCTCAGTGGTAAAGCCAGAGGAGGGAGCATCTGTATTTATGTAAACAACAACTGGTGCAACAACTGTGAACTAGTTAAGACCCATTACTCAGAGAACATTGAGTTTATGTCACTAAAATGCAGACCCTTCTACCTGCCAAGTGAGTTTGATGCTGTGAGCATTACAGCTGTGTACATTCCTCCAAAAGCCATTACCATAGAGGCACTGGCTACACTTTACCAGTTTATAAATGATACCCAGAACAAGAATCCCAAGTTTGCTTACATATTAGCAGGTGACTTCAACAAAGCCAACCTGAAATCAGTACTACCTAGATTCTACCAGCATGTGGAATTTGCAATGTAGGGGGAGAACATACTGGAAATGTTCTTCACCAATGTTAACCAAGCTTAAAGGGCAATGCCTCATCTGTACCTGGGTAATTCAGTTTACCTGGCCATTATGCTAGTCCCTGCATATAAATCACTGCTAAACAGAAGCATACCATCTAAAAAACAAGTAAAGATTTGGCCGGAGTGTGCAGTTTCAGCACTACAGGCCTGCTTCGAAAGCACAAATTGGGATGTGTTCAAGGAGGCAGCTACAGTAAATCACCAAGTAGACCTTGAGGAGTACACAAAGTCAGTGATGGCCTACATCACAAAATGTATGGATGATGTCACAGCACTAAAAGCATGACCACACGGGCAAACCAGAAACCATGGCTGACAAGCAGGGTATATGAGCTCCTGAAAGCAAGGAATGACACATACAAAGCAAATAACAAAGATGCACTCAGGGTGGCCAGAGCTAATCTCAACAGGGGGATAAAATAAAAAAAAGTGAGTACGGACACAGAATACAGGGCCACTTCAATGACATCAAAGATGCTGATTGACTGTGACAGAGGATACAAGCTATAACAGACTACAGCCCTGCTTCTTCAAAGTGTGACAACAATATCAAATTCCTGAATGAACTTAACAATTACATCTGTAGGTTCGATAAGTGGAACAACACCATGGCAACTAAACTCCCCATCAAAAAAAATGAAGAAGTGCTCTGCTTTAACCCAGTGGACATCTGAAATATCCTAAGCAGAGTAAATCCCAGAAAAGCAGCTGGCCCTGACAACATTCGATGGAGAGTGCTCAGAAAATGTTCTGCTCAATTGTGAACAGTATTTGTTGACATTTTCAACATATCTCTGAGACAGGCCTGAGGACCAAGGTTCTTCAAGAATACTACTATAATACCCCTAGCAAAGAAATTGCAGCCAGACGAAATGACTACCATCCAGTTGCTCTAACCTCAACGGTGATGAAAAGCTTTGAGCGGCTGATCAAGGACCACCTATCTGCAAACCTACCAACATCACTAGATCTGCTTCAATTTGCCTACAGGGCCAACTGCTCAACAACAGATGCCATCTCATTTGCTGTTCATGAATCCTTGAGACATCTTGGCAACAGAAACTGTTATGTAAGGATGCTATTCATTGATTTTAGCTCTGCCTTTAATACAGTCATCCCTCAACACCTGATTGAGAAGCTTGTCCAGCTGGGCATTAACACCCACTTATGCAATTGGATTCTGGACTTTCTCATTGATAGACCAAAAGGTATGTGTGGGCAACGACACCTCAGGGAGATTAACACTAAGCATGGGAGTCCCTCAGGGATGTGTCCTGAGTCCTCTGCTGTTTACCTTACTAACTCATGAGTGCATCACCAGACATAATTCAAGCAAGATCATCAAGTCTGCAGATGACACCACTGTAGTGGGTCTTATCAGGAGTGGAGACTGCCTACAGAGATGAGGTGAACCACCTCATTAACTGGTGTGATATTAATAACCTGGCCCTAAACATGAATAAAACCAAGTAGTTAGAAATGGACTTCAGAAAGAATCAGGACTCATACCACCCACTCATAATTAAAGCAGAAACAGTGGAGAGAGTGAGTAGCACCAAATTTCTGGGTGTGTACATTTCTGAGGACTTAGCATGGTCAACAAATACTAACCAAATTGTAATTAAAGCACATCAATGCCTGCACTTCTTGCGGAAGCTGAGGAAAGCTAGTCTCCCTTCCTCTGTCCTCAAAAGCTTCTATAGGGGTGCCATTGGAAGCACCTTGACTAGCAATCTCAGTGTGGTTTGGGAACTGCAAAGCCTCGGACTGAAAGGCTTAATTTTAAATTTTCTGTGTGTAACTGGATGTATAAAAGTAGTATCACTAAGTATAAATTTACAGTTAACACAACTGAAAGAGGGAAAAGTCCCTTTTTAACTACTTTCAAGAGTAACAGATATTATAAGAAATAACTGGGCTGTTCTCATGGCACACGCTAACTTACATAATATTTTGGGTGTTACACCTTTGTTTACCAATAGAAAAGGTAAAAACTTAAGACAGCAGTTATATTATAAGGAAATGAAATATTTTAAGTGCTTTCCAACTTGTACCATGCAATATGTGGTTTATTTAGCTACTTGTGGGATGTGTACATCATTTTATATAGGTAAATGTAGTAGAAGGCTTAAAGACAGGGTAACAGAAAATCTATCAGATATCAGACAAAAAATTTCTACTAATGCTCTTTATAAACATCAGTTGGATGAAGGTTTAGACCATAAGTTTAAATTTAGGGCTGTACTACTGATTTATTCTAATAAAAGAGGTGGTGACATTAATAATAGGTTAGACATAGCAGAATATGAGTGGATTGTACGTCTTAGTGCTGATAAACCACTGGGGCTTAATGCAGCCATGAGCATTAAGCCAGTATTAAAAAGAAAGCAAATGCAATTATAATATTGTTTTTGCCCCCTTTGTATGGTGTCTTTTTTATATATGTTTCTTTAAGTGTTTTAATTGATTGTCTGTTTTGAGTATTTAAATAGACTTACTGTTTTTAGCATTTTTATCACACTGAAGAAGGGCTTGTTACCCGAAAGCTTTTAGGAGAATAAAATAGTTTTTTTGCTCTCATACTTTCACAATGTGCTATTTTGTGGATTTCTTGTTTGCTGTGCAGTGGACTGTGTTTACAGGTTCTCTTTCTCTTTTCTTTTGTGTATTGCATGCATCTGACACATGTCATAGCAATGGATATTGTCTGAAGCATCTGCAATTGATGTGTGAATTAAGAAGCAATCTGTGATAATGAATGGCACAGCAGTATGTGAGACTGATGGCAATGCATCAACTATGCCAATGTGAGCAGAAGTTACAGCAGCACAAAGTCAAGTGGCAATGATCGATGAAGCAGTCACTGCACGTACTATAGTATTGTACACATATGAAAGAATACATGCAGCACACTGTATAAGTACATGTCAAACCTCGAGACATGTACCACATAATCACTGTCCCCCTGCCATCATCAGTGAAAATATTATACTGCCATGAAATCCTAACATACATCCATATGTGTTCATGCAAAAACTATGATGTGGTGATACTGATGTGATGTAGCGGTACGTCCTTGATGCAGTACGCTGTACCTATGCTACAAATGGACTTCAAGCTGTACATCACCTCCAAATAAAACCTTGAGTATGAATCACATGTGACACAGGGGAACTGTTAACACAGTTGTAAAACTCTACCTATTTCACTGCATTACATCAGTAGTACAGCATATGCCTATATGTTTATTAGTCGAAATGTGTAGGTGAGGACCTTGACACCATATATGGACACATTACAAATGAGGTGGATGTGATTCATGCAGAACAGTTAATGACACAAATGTTGACAGTCATACAGTGCTGTTGGGAAACACCTGAATAGCAACACAATAGTGCATAAAATAAATTCCCCAAGGTTGCAAGTGAACCTGAACATGTTATATGTTTGCTTATATAACACAACTACAGCATGTGGGTGCACCCAAGTGTATGTGACCATGTAATCAGTATAACGTAATATTGCTGTATATCAGATAACATTTCCATATGGTAGGTATACACATACACACCTGTGCCATACTGCAACTGTCATTGTGATGGTTGAAGGAGAAATGTGTAGAATGTGGATATACTCCACTATCAGAACACATGCCTTAGTAAGGCAACAATATACATAGCATCATCCCATGTCAACAGTCCTCAGGAGGTATATTACTACAGCTGTTATTGGAAGGAACATGTAACCAAATGGCAGCAGCAGACATCAATACAACAGCTCAAATCCCAAATTGGGAAAACACTGTTGTAGGACTACAGTACATCCACACCTTAGCATAGCACATGTGGGTGACAACAACATCGACATATTCATAAGGTCATAGGAGATTACTGTGCTAACAGCCAAGATCCCATACAATTCTAGCTATTATTAACCCATTTAAAACAAAATCACTATATCTATGTAAGGGAAGATAGAAGTTGTATATGTGCATGTGTGTATGTGTTTGGTTTTATTACAGACTGCCTCAGTCCACATGTGACATGTGCACCACCTCATGAGTGAATTAGCAATCACACATCCAGTGGTCTGCAGATGGCTTGTACAGGATAATGTAGGGGCTCTGCTTCATGATGTGTGTATACATCTTTAAGATGATGACATCCTCAGTGCTCCACAGAAAGGATGTTATATGGACAGAGGGGGAAAAGGGGATGTTAGATTTAGGGGGCTATGTAAAAGGTTCTCCTGAGTGGGAGTCAAATGATAACAGATTCAAAATATCACACAGTGGCAGTAATATATCACCAGCTGACACACACCATTTGCCCAAGATCAGATTTGAATACCTTACCTAAAGTATGCAAGATGGATTCCATACAATGTAAGACTAGCACCACCTCAGAAGTCTGACTAAAACAGTGTCAGAGTACATCTTATGGAGGATGACATCATTAGTTTATGTTGAGAAGAAGATTTTGGGAGGAGTGTCTGACATAGTTGTGGACTCATATCCCAGTGAAAAATTGACTCCAGACTGATATGTGAATGAACACATGTACACAGGATGACTGCTGTGAGATTAGAAGTCCTACCTATCTAATTGCACAAGCTAGAAAACACAGTATTCATGCCGGCACAGAAGTCTGATTTTAGTAGTGTCAGAGTGCACTTTATAGATGATGACATCATCAGTCTAGACTGAGAAGAGGATGTTGGGAGGAGAGTCTGACAGAGCTGTGAACTCACACCCTATTGTAAAATTGACTCCTGACTGATAGTTGAAGGAAGAGGCATACACACTAGTTGGCTGCTGTGAGATTAGAACATTTACCTTTCTAGGTTATATAAGCTAGAGTACACAGTACTTAATGCTAGCACCACCACAGAATCATCATCAACACCCTTTTTGTCATTTTCTACATGGGGTCGGGGTGTCGTGTTACCTGTCACCATCTCTCTTGATTCAATGCCACAGTCTTGCCTTCTTCAACACTCATGCCTGACTGTCGCAAATCGTCTCTCATACAATCCATACTTGTCTTTCCTGGTTGCCCTTGTTTCCTCTTACCTTCTTCCTGTCTGTCCCAAATCTTCCTCACCAGATTGTTTGCTATTTTCTCCACATGTGCCCGAATCACCGTAATCTATTCTCTTTGACCTTTTCTGTAATTGGAGCTACTTTGGCTTCTGCTCTTATGTCCTCATTTCTTCATCTGTCCCACAGTGTGCATCCTACCACCCTTCTCAGGCACTTAATTTCCATCACCTCTAGCTTTTACATATGCACTACTTTTATTGCTCAGGTTTCTGTACCATACAGCAGTACTGATCACACCATTGTTTTGTACACCTTGCTATCAGCTTTTAGGCATTCTTTTGAATACACACCACCTGACACTATGCCAGTTGGCTGCAGCCCCTCTGATTCTAGCTTTGACCTCTTCATTCAGATTTCCCTTCTCCTCAACCACCCCTCTCAGATACTTGAAGCTATTAACCTGTTCCACTGTCTTCCCTTCTATCTCAATTCTCAGTTTCTTCTGATTTCCACAATTTGCTGCCATTACTATCTTATTTGTACTTACATTAATACCTTGTGCCTCAATTTTGCATTCCATTCCCCTATCCTTTGCTGAAGTTGTTGCTCAGAGTATGCCTGTAATGACACATCGACTGCATGCAGCAACTTCTTTGATCTGTCCTCTCTGACTTGTTTGCTAATGTAGTCCGTCACCTGTATGAACAGCAGTGGGCTTAGAGCTGAACCCTGGTGCCCACCCACTCCCACTGGCAACCCCTCTGTGAGTCTGAATACTGCTTGTACTTGAGTCATTAGGTCTTTTATACAGCCTGCACTATTTCTACCAATGTTTCTGGGACTTTGAACCACAGCATTGCTGCCCAAATCAGCTTTCTTGTGACCTTGTCATATGCTTTTTCTAAGTCTAGGAATACTCTCATCTCTAGCTTCTTCTCAACTATCTGTCTCACTGCAAACATAAGGTCAGTTGTGCTGCGTCCTGATATGAATCCAAACTGTCTCCCATCTTACTTTCTGCTATTCTACGTATCCACTTATCAATCACCCTCTTCAGATCTCTCAAGCAGCCACCAGAGAAATCTGACTTTAACACTATTAGAGTACACTTTATAGGGGATAACGTCATCACTGTATGTTGAGCAGACAATGTTTGGAGGAGTGTCTGGCAGACATCTGGACTCACATCCCAATGTAAAATTGACTCCAGACAGCTATTTAGATGAAGACACACACACACGTTGTGTGATGTGAGATTAGACCCACCACCTGTCTAGTTACAGAAGCTAGAGAACACAAGCAGATGCCCTATGCTGACCTCCTTAAAAAACTCAAGTTATACTTTGTTGCATATTGTCTACTCAGAGGTGATCTCTGCTTAACATACAAGGCCATGTCAAACCCAGAGCTGTCGGGCATGCTACACTTAAAGAAATCCCAATCCCTCAGTGCCACATGCTCCAGGGATCTAAACATTGTCATCACAATAAACAAAACATGCTGGAGGGATAGGTTCCTGACCCAGAGACTCCCCAGACTCTGGAATAGACTGCCCATACATGTCAAGCAGAGTGCCTCTTTGGCCCTCTTCAAAAAGAACCTTGACGATTGGATGGGAGAAAGGAAATTCACCCCTGGGATCACATCAGCAGCCCTGCTAGACAGGGGTCCAGGAAGTAAATAATGTGGGAAGAAATAGCCAGGGAATTGTTATGGCTAGGCTTGTATAGGCCCTAGGGTTGATAGCCTAGTACCAACCTATGAACCTATAAACCTATGAACATTACTTAAAGCTATCACCACTGCAGAAGTCTGACTTCAATAGTGTCAGAGTGCACTTTATAGAGGAGGATATCAATGTATGCTGAGAAGAGAATGTTGGGAGGGCTGTATGACATTGCTGTGGAGTCATGCAGCATTGTAAAAGTATCTTCTGAGTGCTACTTGAGTGAGGGCAGTAGAGTCTGGACTCATGCTCACCTGATTATGCACACACCCACTCAGACACAGAAACACACATACAAGTTGACTGTTGTGAGATTAGATCCACTACATATCTAGTTACACAAGCTAGAGAACACAGTGCTTAATGCTCACGCCCACATCATCATAGTGTTGTAGGTAACATACAGTGTTATGAGACTTGGGTGCAAAGCCAGGATTTGTGATATGAATGTGTGAGCACAATTTGCAAAAGTGCTTATAAATACATGCTGTCATCCTAGGACAAACAAGCTGTCATGAAAGCATATTGCAGAAGTGAGACAGACATGTACCTGTTTTTCAGGATGTTGTGTAGTTGAGACACACATGTATAGGCACACACATACACACACACACACACACACACACACACACACACACACACACACACACACACACACACACACACACACACACACACACACTTGGGAAACAGCAGTAGTGCTATGATGGAGTTATGTGTCTTCATATTCAGATGAAGGTATGTCCATAAACATAAGTTACTGAAAATATCAAAGGGATATGATCATGCATGACAAATGTTCACTGTCAGTATAAACCCATACCAAATGTGACAATGCACTTAGGCTATGTAATTCTGGGGTCTGTTTGATGTCAATAGCCCAAGTACTGCTATATCATTGCAAGCATATTGCTGCAGGGCACACATGAATATCAGAAAGCATGTGTTCAGTCAATGACACACATCACTGCCCTTCTCTTGTGTTTATCAAAGCATTTCCACATATTAGAGGATTGCAGCCCAGTAACCAGAGTTAGTTAGACATGCAATGTATCTATTCACAAAGGGGATTGCTGACAAGCTAATTTGCGTGGATGATGACAAAATATTAATGCATGCGCGATTCAAATTTCACTGGACTTGTGAAGTAGCAGTGTCCATTGGTGCCAAACTATGTGCAAATAGGAACATACAATAAGTGACCTGATTGGGGTTGACTGCAAAATACATTTGTTTGTTGTTAATGTTTTATGTGTCAGGTTTGCAAGATCTGTTATGGGAGAAATTACTGGCAGTTACTATGATGTGCATGGTGCAGTCTATCTTTGAAATGCTGAAGCCAACCTTTTATTACATAAATAACTGTTGGCCTTGACTTCCCTGTTTGTGTGACATTAATTGTTGAGCAAGCGTGGTTCTCTGCTTAAAGAACACAGTGAAAATGTTAATGTAGTACAGGTTCCTTTGTGCAAGCATGCTCAGTTGTGATGCATGGCCCTCAGCACTCTGGACAGTAATGAGTGTGGAAAATGCATTGACTGCTTAGCTTTCTCTGTGGCACAGGGTATAAGAGCAGTGAGCTGCTGGTCAGACCACAGGTGAGCCAGGATTCAAATCCAGATGATTATCTTTTTTATTTTTTACAAATGGTGTCAGAATGTCATTAGCTAATTAAATGTGATCAGGACTGCAAATGTGTCTATCAATGACTACACTAAAGTGTGTGTCTCCCTCAAAATGTATGATTAATGCCTCAATACACTTCTACAACTAGTAGCTGTTTTGCAGGCCTCTCTAGAAATCACATGTTAATTATGTGTACAGCTTGCTACAAATGACAAGAGGTGGTACATCTTTTGAAATGATTAGTATGACTCAGCAGATATGCTAACTATTTATGCAAGGTCAGATATCCTGAAAAGTGTGTGCAATATGTTTCTTCACAGAAAGGACTGTTTCCACATCATATTAGATGAACATTTCATCCATCATCCTATTAAAGATGCTACAGTATATTCTGATGATACAGAGGAGCTGATGACAGACACAGGGCTGTAGAGGATGTAGGAGTTACTGTCCTGGCACATTCAAGAACATCCTAATGATGTGTTGGTATGACATGTCTTCTCAATCAGAATATGTCCTGCTCTGTAGCATGAATGGCATGAGATAAGGATAGATAAGATATAGAGTGACAATGATTAATATATCCACATACAGCTGTTTGAAGAAGATGTGGGATATCTGAAATATAATGGTGCCATGTGGGAACTGATTTTTGACATTTATATCAATTGTGGCCTACCTTTCAGTTTACCTGATAGGTAGAAGTATCATACTTATGTAGAAGAACTGGTAAACATATGGATAGACAACAGGTAGACAGGAAAGAGAACTCTGAAAATAGCCCTTAAGAGCATCCACTACTGGTGGGGTATAACCCTTGACAAGATGCAAACATGCATTTATACATCTGATAATCCCCTTATCATGACGCAAAGGGCATTCTACAGCAGATTTTGAAACCTTGCACACTACAGGGGCACTGATAACCAATCGAATAAAGGTAATATGTTGGTATTATCCATTAGCAGAGTCATGACAGTATCCAGAAACCATGAGATGACACATCCATCAGCCTAATAGATACACCCATGTAAAGAAGTGTGGGGATGAAGGGAATACAAAGAGAGATGGACACATAATGTTTGGTGTAATGGAACATTCAAGGACATGTTTTTGGTGTGCCTCATTATTAACCTGCCATGCTCTATAGCATGACGTTACTGATATAGGGTAAAGAAGGGTTAGGAGAGGGACAACAGGCTTATGATAAGCAGAACAAGGTTGGATAAATATCTCATAGTTGTGAGGATGGAAGTCACTTGATATATTCTTTTTTGGCCAGTATTCAATATATCTCCATGAGTACTCATAAATGTGGCAAACATGAAGATGTGGGTGATTAAACATATCATAGACATATAACTTCATGGTAAAAAATGATATGAACTGCATCTGGAATCGAAGATACTCTGGGCAAAAATATCTTCAGTAAATTAATTTATATAAACACTCCACATAGGAAGTTGCACTTTGTTATATCCAGCAGTCTGACAACTGTCAGGGTAACTGTTTCAAAGTAGTGCCTTTAGTCTGCTCTAAGTCTGTGTTCCTGAAGAGCAGTAAGTTTATACAGTACTATGTGGAGATAACCTGACTAATGTGGCCATTGGCAAAAATGCACCAGGTTTTTCCATAAGATGTGAACAGCCATTTACCACAACTCAGCACTGGTGCACAATGCCAAAATCTACGCAAATGCAGAGGACAAAAAGCAAAGGCTTTTCCATGGGCCATTTCTGGCCACATATGTTGTGTGGCATCTATATTATATTATCGTACAATGAAAATAGTGAATGCTATTTCATCGTACCGATAATATCTAAGCAACAAAATGTTGAACAAACGGAACAGCAAATTTTTTCCCAGGGAAAAAAATTGTTGCTCAGTAAAAAAAAAAATATTTAAACACAAATTTATGTGGGAGCCTTTGCCCCCCACACCCACCCTAGTTAAATATGCCAACTCCGAGATTGCACTATAGTGGAGGAAATGGCAAAGTCTCGAAGATAGCCCACCGAATTTTTTCCCTGGGAAAAAATTCGATGTTCCGTGACTTTGCTATTTTGCCATTTTGCCAGTATCGGATTGACTAAATAGCATTCACTATTTAGTCCATTCGATACTGTCATATAGACCCGTTGTATGTGATTCTATTTTTTGACCAGATTAAATGTGTGAAAATGGGGTTGAAAGGAAAGTGGTGAAATGGGAGTGGGGGCAGCAGAGTGAAGAACAAAGGGGAAGCAATACAGGCATTTGCAGGAGGGAACTAGGAAAAACATAGATGTCCATTTCCTCATCTTAGTAATGTGCACATGTAGACAAACTTTGATGAATTAGGACTGTTTTCACACCATGGATGGGTGGCAACAATGTAATAATGTTGTATAGCCAATTGGAACAAATCCAGTCTGTTGAGAAGACACACATGCAAAGTGGAGAGCTATGTATGGGACCATTTTTTGGGGGGACAAGTGCCTTTTTTTAATTTCAAAAAGAGAAGAATGTTTGGGAAGGGACCTAGGAATGTGAGGGTCAGGAAGGTAGGGTAGGTGAGGAAGCAGGTGCAGAAAAACAGGACATACAAGGCAGACACAAGGATGATGATGGGTGCAAAATGTAGGGGGATACCATAAACTGGGATAGGTAAGGTACATTGGAGGCATGTGCCTGTCAAGTGTGGGAACAGTGAGAATCTCACCATCGAATCTGTCATCACTGTCTCATTCCTCAGTTGCCTGTGAGACTGCTTGACATAGGAGTTTCTTTTCGATTTTTAGGAGTAACTTCTCCAGTAGGCTGATGTGGGTACCAAAGCCACTCTCGATTACATTGCACACCACTCCTGGCAGCTCCTGGTGGGTGACATAATCACCACCTCCACCAGTACTCTGGAGGGTACAACTGCACCACCAGGAAGGGAAATGCTACCTGATGCTGATGGACCAGGTAGAGCAGGGGTTGTGGGGGCAGTACTGCCATGTTGCATCCCAGAGATGCTGGGTGTTGGTGTGGCAGACAGTGGAGAGTTGGCAGACCAAGCAGCAGTGGTTGGCCCACCTCCCTGTGCTGAAATGCATTTGGTTTGTTGACAGAAAGGTATGACATCAGAATGGTGTGATTTCAGGTACCCCCCCAAAAAAAAATAAAAAAAAAGATTGATAAGTGGTGAGGTGAGACAAAAAAGAAAAGAGATGATTAAAACCATGATGCATCACATTCATTCTTTATTACAATAAATAGCCATTTATTATTATCCTAGCTATAGAGCTTTCACACTCCCAAAATGATTGTGGATTGTTACAAGTAAACCTTGGAATATGAGCATATTCCATAAATGCGTTCAAAGCTACTACAGAGTAAGTTAACAACATAGCATTAAAGCCAGTATTGCTGCATTTCAACTGTAAAAATAATGCTTGTTGAATGTGAATCTATATTGGTTCAAGAAGCAATACCAGTAAGCAAAACAGAAGCAGAACAGAGGTTTACACTGATGCCACTGAAAGTTAAGAGTTAAAGGAGAAAGAGTGCAGCTCCCTCTGCAAAATGCTCTAAAAACACAGTTAGGATGTGTAGGATGTCCTCAGGCCTCTATTTGCTGATATGTTCCTACATTGGTAGTAACATAAAGCAATGTCTTTCGGCTTTTCCCAGTTAGGGGTCACCACAGCAGATCATCGGTCCACCAACTGATTGCCAGTGGTGTTTCTACAGTGTTGAGTTGCCAGCTCGGCACCCAGCCTTCACTGGAGGCACATGGATACACACACACACATACCTACCTGGATGTCTTTACAACTCACTTAATTGCAGGGAGGACATGCAGAGCCCACATAGAAGGAGCTCCAGCCAAGAATCAAACTGGAGAAACTCTTTCTGTGAGGTGACAACACTAACCACTGCACCACTGTGGCCACCTACATTGGTAGTGACATAATATGCAAAAGTAGCAGACTATTCAAGAATGAATCAGTTCTACACACAGAAACAGTAAGAGGTTTTGCAGACGAGATATTTGAGACTCAGATCTTAAATCTCTTTATAGAATTGCAATTAATTTGGGGCCTGTATATGACAACCAAATGCAGAAGCAGAAAACAGATCAGTGGCAAATTATAGAGACACGCTGTAATGGAAAACAGCAAGGATGGAGACGTGCACAAATAATTGTAAATGTTGACTTGATATAGGCAGGCAATAGGTGACAAATAATACAAGCAGCAGCATTTTAGTGTTAAACATTATCAGTATACTGTGGACAACAGAATGCATTTTGTTTTGTTGAAAGAATAAATGCTGTTTAGAAGCCACAATGCAGGATATATGCAAGAGCCACAAAGTTCAGCAGTTAACACAATTATCTTGGTATTGCAATTAGGCTATAATTATATGATGCAAATGACCTTTTAGCTATAATTAAATGAGAATGAACTTATGCAGTCCTGCTAGGGCAGAGTGGTCATTTACATAGCAGAGATTCTGTACAAAGCAGTGAGTACTATGAAAAAACAGGTGTTCACTTGGCAGATGATTTACCTTCAACTGAAAACATGCAGTGGCTGATTTTAACCCCTAGAGGTCTCTTTATTTTACAGCAGCAAGCTGCAGCTACAATGAACATTTACTACATGAGAAGAATTTGCCCAGATATAGAAAATACAAACTGACAGCAGAAAGAAGTCATACTGTGGTAAATTACCTTAGTCCATTGGATAAGTACCTAGGGTGTTTATATGGAGCACCAGGGTGGAAAGCTGACAAACTGTTTTAATGTGAAATTCTTTTGCACAGAAAATTGAAATACTTTTTTCCCAGTTATGAAATTGTTTTGTTCTAAGACTGTTTCTTCTATGAATCGCTTTGGAGTTAAAATGGCTGTCAGGTCTGATGTTAGATGCTGAATTCATTAACAGAGCTTAGATGTGAAGGGAAACTCCTGAATGTCATTTAATGTCATCAGATACTGAGATCCAAGGCAGAATGTTCCATGTCAGTGTCTGTATGAACACAGAAGGCAGCAGATGACAAATGGAATAGCATTTCAGTCATGGTGGGATGCTGATGGAAATGCTGAGTTTCTGTCTGTCTGAAGGGTGTGAACTACTTAAATTGTTATGCTCTTGGCTTCCATTATTGCAGCTATGTTAGGCCTTTAATTGTTTCCCCACACAGCATGCTACTTGAAGTCCACAGATTGTAGAATACAGGGGTAGACATCATAAGGCTAAGTGGCATATGTACATTACCTGTGGAAAAAAAAGAATATTTGTGAAGCTGTTATCCTGTAATGCAGACACTGCTATTATTCAGACACAATGTAGTGGGAATACAGAGATCCCCCACAAGACTCTGTACAAGCTACTTACAATTCTTTCAGCTCCTTTTGTGTAGGACTAAGACAGATGAGGTACATGGTTGCATGGCTGCAAGTTAAGTCAGAGAGAGTTGGGGTGAGAAGGATAATGTCAGGAATAAGATATGACTTGTGAAATAGCACAAGGGTTGGTCTTGTGTTCTATGTTTTTCACTCTGTTTCAAACATACCTGATGGAATGGGAACAATGTTAACCTCTTTATTGATGACAAAATGGTAGGTGCAGCTGTGGATAAAGGAGGAGTGTCTAAAGAAAGACATGGAAAGATTCACTAAGTGGGCACAAGTGGTGACAAATGAGGTTCACTGGGAGTGATGCAAAATACTACAATTGGGCCAGAGCAACCTGCTGCCTGTGTGAATTATTAACTGGGGGTGGGTGGAACAGATGGTAACAGAGCAGTAAAAAAATTTGGATATGTGCACTGGACTATTAGCATAAGAGTGAAAGGACAGTGGCTGCAGCCAAAGAAGGCTGTGATGAACCTTAAAGAGAATGGCCTCTAGAACCAAACAGGTAATGGTGCCATCAGGCCACACCTTGGATACTGTGCACAGTTCTCTGCCTGCACAAGGGAAGCGATAACAGGTTGCTGGAAAGAATCCAAGGAAAGACACCGTAACAATGTGGGGAATGAAGGAAAGGATAAGAATAGGAAACAGAGGCTAGAGGAGCCAGATCTGCTTTCACTACAGACAATAAAAGATGATGGGTGGATAAGATATGGGTGCAAAAGTCATGTCAGTGGTAAATGAAGGCTTTTCAGAATGAGCAAATAAACCAGATAAAGTTATATACTTGATTATCCTTTAAAGGATGTTCACAGACTCACTACCATATTCATGCACTTTGTGCTCATTTGGATTAAACAGAGAATTTATGAAGAATAATGGGCAGCTGTAGGAGCCAGCTGCACCCTGGATCTGCCAAAGAGGCAACACTACACAGACCTCCGTAACAGTAGGACGCTGGAGTAACTCCCACCACCAACACTGTCAATGACACAGTTATTGGAGTAACTAACCTGAACCCATCTCCCTAATAACTGTTATTTGAAAAAGTCCACCAAAAAAACATTGTCGGTAGATTAGGATGTACAGATTTAAACAGGCAAAGTTGTAACAGTGCTACAAGGGTTTAATAGTGTTACAAAAAACAGATACAGCCTTTATGGCAGAGCTGGAATGCAAGGTAGAGGCACAACATGGGGTAGATTGATTGTTGTTATGATTATTATTGTTGTTGCCAACAGTCTGATTATTAGAAGAAGAGTGGTTGTTGCCAATGTTTCTAATTCTTTCACTTCTTCATGGTGTATTATCTTACCTTGGTAAAGCATTTGTTTCTACAGCGAAATCATTAAACTCATCATCATGGCAACAACAATAATAATCATAACAACAATCAATCTACCCCAAGTTCCTAACAGGTTTTTCCAGTACACCAGTCCAATCCATCGAACAACTCGAGAATGCCCAAGTATCAAGGGTGCACACAAAACCGAAGGAATCAGCGGAAGAGATAGTAAGAACTAATGCATTAAATCCACAAATTCTTTCTAACTCTGGAGGGGACTTTTATATTTACAATTATTCTGATATGACTTTTCCTCAGGAGATTATTGACTTTTTTGCTTTGGGTTTATCTTTTGTCCCAGATTCAGGAATGAACTTGGTTAACATGATTGTTGATCTTAAACTATTTGTTCGTAAGATCAACCTTAATGCCACTATGGGTACAAGTTCTTCCTTTACCAACTCACACCAAGTCTCTAGCTTGTTTAATCCACCCCTTCACCCTAACATTCTTGCCTTCAAAAAAATGTGTGAAATTGACTTTAGGTCTTTTGCTAATACAGGTCTAAGAACTAGGAAAAGACACTTTAACATCAGTGAAAAGGAACGGGACTTTATTAAACTTTTGAAGGACTGTAAGATTAGGATGATGAAGCCAGATAAGGGGGGTGGCTTGGTCTGTATGGACCACATTACATACATATCTAGCATGATAGGAACATCTAGACAATTCAATATATCAATCTGTAAGTTTAAATGAAGTTAACATGGCTTACAGAAAAATAAGGTCTACAGTTGATGAACATTTTATTGAAAAAGCTATTGATTTAGATCTGTACAACTTTGTCTTATGAAACCATCAGAATCCACCACGATGTATAGAATAAATCCAAGCTTTTTATTCAAACAAAACCAGGAACAAAAACAAGCGCTTTCACATACTCCAAGTATGCTTCATCTGGTTACAATAAAACACAAAAATCATTAGGTTTATATACAAACTCAAACACTAATTAACAAGTCAATTGGCTTCATTCTTAATTAAATATTTGATCCAATTAGCATTTAAAGAAACATCATATTGGTCCTAGTAGATCTCCTAGATCAGAATAGTTTCTGTGACAACTCACAAATATAAAACAGAACATCCTATTATATACATAATTGATACATGTAAATCTAATCAAAAATTAATAATTAAAATAATCTATGTTGTCAATTAGAACCATATCATAAAAAGCTTTTTATAAAGCCAATGACATTATTAAAAGAAAGCATAGTTGAAGCAAACGTTGTCATATACATAAAGTATATATAGCAAATTCATATTACTATAATAAGAATAATTGCAGCCCTTTCTGTTCTACAATCACATAGCGTCCTATATAAAACCGACAAATATCAATAGTGTGTCAAAATTATCCAAGAACGCATAGTTAATATTAAAATAATAAATAAGAGTTCATATAAAAATAATAAATATATATGTAGGTAAATTGCATATCACAAAATAATAAATTTTCATAATAACAATTAGAAAATACATTTGCTTAAGACCAGCAATATATGACTACATATAAAATAGCCATAATGCCATTAGACAAAATTTTACCTGCGTGCTGCTAGTATAGGTTTTATATTAATGGCACTATTCAGACCAGGTTGCAAATGTGCCCTCAGTCTGAATATCCATTCCAATTCTGTCCTCTCTAAAAAATTCATATTGTCACCACCTCTTATTGATTGCTTAACCACTTGCAAGACCCTAAACTTAAAGCTATGGTCGTGGTGCTTATTAATATGCTTAAATAAAGCATTAGTTGAAATGTTGTTTCTAATTTCATGTGTGTGATTATATATGCAGTCCTTCAGTCTCCTAGAGGTTAAACCCACATAATAAGCTTGGCATTTATCACAGGTGGCTAAATAAATGAGATTAGTGGTGTTACAAGTGGCATGTATAGTGAATTTATGCACATAATTCAGTACAGGTACTATGAATTCATTCTCTGTGCTTATAAACTTACACATTTTACATTTTCTACATGGCCAGGTTCCTATCACAGTTCTAAAATCTCTTCCATTAAATGGACCTGGAGCCTTATCAACACACAGCCATCACTTTAGATTCTTGCTATTTCTATATCTAAAGTGCGGTGTTGGCCCTACTATTTCTTTCACATCCATATCAGTAAGAAGAATATTCCAATTTTTCTTTATGATATTCACTATATTACTATTATCACTTGTATATTGTAAAGGGCACCAGCTTCATCTTATCAACCTGTTTACATCGTGGTGCCCTCATGTGGACTCCCCGTATATCCCAGTTATTACTCACAGTATTACTAATATTATGATCCTCCATTAAATTTATTGGATAGCCTCTATCCAAAAATAGCTGCTTTAAAGTAACCAAGTGTCTATCTCTATCAAGGGGTTCATCACATAGCCTGACAATCCTAGCTTTTTGATTTTTCACTATATTAGGAAAAATAAATCTAGGATGCATGCTGTTATACTGTAGGATAGCATTTTTCCAACAGGATTTTCTAAAAAGGGTAGTAGCAAGGGAGCATTCTTCTCCCTTGTATAGAGAAATATCCAAGAAATTAATCTTGGTCATGGAATATTCTAAGGTAAATCTTAAGAAATCTGTGGTTGATTCAAGATATACTACCAAGCTCTCTAAAGATGACACATCCCCCTTCCACAAAATAAGAATGTCGTCTACAAATCATTTGTATAATATAATATCTTGCATATACTCACTATTAAACAGATGTTTAGACTCCCAATAGTACATTACCAAATTTGCATATGAATTGGCACATGGGGTGCCCATAGCTACACCCCATGTTTGTATATACAGATTCTCTTTTTTTTGCTGAATAATTTTTATTTTTTTTGTTTGTAGACAAATTATGATACAGTAAATTTTAAATTACAATTAAAAATAAAAGAAAATAGTTAATAACTATAACAATATGTACAATATTTACAGGTGGTCCAATGAAAAGGATTAACCAATAAGGTTATAAAGAGGAATAATCTCATAGAACTAGTATAACCTTTACTGGCATATATTCACATAAGTTAATCTTAGTTTATGACATTTCAATTTCATGTAGAAGAAATTCTGTCCTTTTGTAATGTGTCTATAAGTATTAAGATTTTATTCCAAGGATTGTCTGTCCAACGTCTGGGAAAAATTCTTTCTTCTTTGACTTTTATTTCTTTCTGTGCAGATTCCTTTAATAGAGATATGAAGTCTTCATAACTTGGAGGAACAGTGGATTTCCATTTTCTTGTTATACATTTTCTGGCTACAGCCAGAATAGACCATAAAAGATATTGATCACTTTTACTCATAGTTACTGAGTCATCTACATTCAAAAAAATTAAAGATTTTGTTAGAACAAATTTATCATTATAAATGGCTTGAAGAAATCTATTAATATCTTCCCAGAATTTTTTAATGCAATCATAAAATATATGTACCCAATCTGCCTTACAGATTACAGTACATCTCCAGCATGTGGACTTTTGGGCAGGGTCAAATTTGGCTATTTTATATGGTGTATAAAAGGCTCTATGTAAAAATTTCCATGTGAAGATTTTCCATATCTGGAAGTTTGATGTTAGCTTAACTGACAACAAAAGGTCATTTATACCTTCAGATGATAGATTTATTGTCAAGTCCTTTGTTAAAATGTTCACAACATTTTGACCTATTTTGGTTTTATACACTATTAAAATTTTGTATAATTTAGATATAGAAATTAGCTTATTATGATTTCCATAAATCGATTCTTGCATATATTTTATGAACTTAGGTATAGTATTAAAGCTTGAACCATTAATAATTCTACATAAATCACTTGCATATTGTAGTATTTTTTGAAGTTCTGTTCTCTCTATTTCAGATATACTAAACTCATTTATTACTTGTTGGGTGGTTAAAGTACTGTGATTATTTAAGCATTGAAACCAGTAAATAAAGTTTTTGAATTCCCAATTAATGAGTATTTTTTCTTGGATTTTTTCTTTAAAATTCTTTGATGTTTTAAATGGTATTAAGAGATTGAACCATAATTTTATATCTGGATTTGTAATTATAAATTTTCTAAATAGATTATAAATATTATTCAGATATGATAAATTAATGGGCTTTGTTGTTTTATTTTGTAAGCTATGACATAGAACATGCCAAAATATGTTGTTATAATTCTCCAAATCCATATTTTTTAATATTTTGTTTTCATTTAAGAAGAAAGTTAAATGTAAAATTTTCCATGCGGATGAATAATTTGGATTTACCTAATTTAGTATAAGTTTAATGATGGAAGCTTTAATATACGTTTCTATGTCTGGAAATGTAATTCCTCCCAAGTCCCAGGGTCTAATATGATGTGAGAATGCAATTCTATTCTTTTTTGGATAACAAAGAAAATCCATTAAAAGTTTCTGTATTGTCTTTATAACTTTTTTATCTGGTAAAATAGGGATTGCTAATGCTATATAGTTTATTTGTGGTAGTAATATCATTTTTATTAACTGTAACCTATCTTCCAAGTTTAACATTAATTTATTCCAGCTATTAACTTGTTTTTGAATTAAGTTTTGGATTTTATTATAATTTAAAGTCATGGTAGTATCTGTGTTCTCAGATATAAGAATTCCTAGATATTCTAGTGAAGAAACCTTTTCTCCAATTATTTGATATTTATTCAGATGCAAGTCATCTATTTTATTTAGAAGTATATGTTTTGATTTGGATTTATTGAAACAAAGACCTGAAATGAAAAAAAATCTTCTACTTGTTTCTCTAATTCTTGCATGGACTCTTCATTCGGTCTTAAAGTCAGCAATATATCGTCAGCAAATAACATGATTTTAGAATTAAATTTATTGTAAAAGTTAATTCCTTCTATTTTTAGATCACTTATTGCAGGCATAAATAATTCTATCGCCAGGGCAAACAGGATGGGAGACATAGGGCAACCTTGCTTAGAGCCTTTAGTTATTTTGAAAGCTTCCAAGGTAAATGGGCCTAATTTTACATAAGCCAGGTTGTCTTTATATATATTCTTTATTAAATTTATAAAGTTTAATGGGAATTCAAAAGTTCCAAAATTTTAAATAGATACTTCCAGTTTACCGAATCAAATGCTTTCTCTATATCTAATGTGATTATAAGAGCTTCTGAATTGTCTCTGTTCAAAGCTTCTATAATGGTTAAAATTCTCTGAATATTGTCATATGTGTGTCTTCCAAATATAAAGCCTGTTTGGTCTTCATTTATGACTTTAGTCAGGGATTTCTTAATTCTATTTACTAAGATAGACATAAAGATTTTATAATCATTATTAAGCAGGGAGATAGGTCTATATGAACTACATTGGGATGGATCGCTTTTATCTTTTTTTATAGGGGTAACTAGTGAATATTTCCAGGATGGTGGAGTAATCATTTGAGTTTGAATATCATTTAGCATGTTATGAAGTAGAGAAATTGCTGAATTTGGAAAAATTTTATATAATTCCATTATTATTCCATCAATTCCTGGTGATTTGTTGTTTTTACTTACTTTAATTATATCTTTTATTTCTTTTATGGAGATATGCTTGTCCATTTCTACTTTTAATTGATCAGGTAGTTTTTTTTATTAAGGAACTATTAAATTTCTGATCTGAAAATAAAATATTATTATCATTATTTCCATAATGCTTAGCATAATAGAACTTAAAAGCTTCAAGAATATCATTCACATCAGATACCTTTTTTTCCCTTTTCCTTCATGTATTATATTTATGATGTTATTTTCTAAGTTCTGCTTTTTAATTCTCATTGCTAGATTATGTAAGTGTTTTGGAGAAGTTGACATTGAAGGAAATTTTAGTTTTTCAAAAGCTAGATTTGCTTTATGAGTGAGGAATTCATTGTATTTTTTATTTAAATCTATAATTTCTTTTTTTTCCCTGAGAATCTATTACATCATAAGAACTTGTATTTATTTCTGTTATTCGTTTTTGTATGTTATGCAATTCAGATTCCCATTCCTTTGTTTTATTTTTAAACCATCCTATAATCTTGCCATACAAAAAAGCCTTGAGTGTATCCCAAGTTATTATATTATTTGTATCGTTAATAGGATTTGTTTCTAAGAAATATTTGATTTCTGAATCTAGCCAAGGTTTAAACTCTTTTAATTTAAGGATGTAAGCTGGTATTCTAGTTATAGTGTTTCATCTTTTGAAATCAATTTGTAGTTTAAGAATTAAGGCATTATGGTCTGAAAGGGGACATGGGATAATAGAACATTTTGTTATCCTACTATTTAAATCAGAGGAGACCAATATTTTATCTATTCTTGTTTTAGTATTAAAACGATAATCGCTATGTGTGTAACTTAATGAGTTAGAATCTTTAAAATTAAATGTATCTATTAGATTTAAGCTTTCTAACCATCTCTTGAAATATTTACTTACGGGTGTGAGAAGTAACTTTCTTTTATTAGTTGTTTCAGAGTTATCTAAAATACAATTGAAATCTCCCCCCATTATTATCATACCTTTATTTACTTTGTTAATTAATTCTATGTGTTTTTTAACCGTAGACAATCCTATTCCAGGAATCCAGTAAATATTTATTAAAGTCCAAATTCTAGTTTGATATTTTATTATTACAATTGATATTAATCCTTCTTTATTTTCGTGTTTGTAAATGATCTGGGGAATAACTACACTTTTTTTCCATAAAATTATAACTCCTCTTGTTTTTTTTTGTAAAGGGAGTGAGAAAGAATTAGATAGTCACTAGGTTTCCATGTGAAATTATCATCTCTTTTAAAATGAGATTCTTGTATAAATATGATTTGTGCTTTTTGTAATTTCAAATATCTTAGAAAATTCGACCTTTTTATAGAATTATTTAAACCATTAATATTATAGATAATAAAGTTGTGTCTGTCATTTTTTAAAGTACTTATTTGTACTTTTGGATTGTTTGTTCTTGAAATTTTGTTTTACCTTGGAAGTTAATGTGTTTTGAGTATTAGATTTATCCTCTCTTTTAAAAGTTATTTTGAAATGAATATATTTATTTCTATTTATGCTTAAAAAAAGTTTCAAATTGGACCACTGAAAAAAGAAAAAGCTGAAAAACATTGCGTTAACATAAATTGAATAAACAATTAGTGATTTTACCATTCTAAATCCCAAACATGAAGTGTCTAGCACCTCAAATCTGTTTGGACTTAAAAGTTCAAACAGATTTACCCTCAATAATAATAGTTGCATTAATGAGGAAATGTTGCTTTAAATTGAGCTCCTCAAAAAAATGAAAACTAAAACCAGAGAACAAGATACACTTATTATGTAAATAACATATATACCTAGTCTGTGAAGTTTTGTTCATTACTAATTAGATTCTAAAATGAGATATTATTTCAAATTGCAAACAATTTTAAATAAGACATTTGTTAATTACTTTAACAATATATTAGATGTTCATTTTTCATTAATATTATGAAATTTTTGCAAATTACCAATTGTAAATAATATATTAGCAAATGTCAGATCATTAATTGTCATTAGTGATATTTAACATTGTTATTAATAATAAAAAGAAGTAGAGTGAGTATGATAGATAGATACTGTTTGAAATAAAAGAGATGTTTTTACATATTTTTAGATCTATATAAAGTATTACGTCAGCATAGTGAAGTTAATTGACATATAGCTAACCACTTTATCAAAACCAATTAAAGTCTTTACAGACAATAATATTCATTTATAAGATTTAATATAATAACAGTTAGAATTAAAGCAATATTTATAGTGCTTTACATTAAAGCATTTTCTCATTCTTCAGTCAATGTCAGTTTTATAACTCTGATAGTTCCACAATCTAAAATTAATAAAATGTGTAAAAAATTTCACTCCTAAATTACTTATATGTGATCTTTTGTAGTTCTGTTATTAGTAAGTTATTATTCATAAGATTTTCTCTATTAAGTTCAATTTAAAGATCACACATATCAGAATATTGACTTCTGCTTATCACAAATATAGTGAACGTCTGGTAACTAGTAAAGGGTCTCAACTTATATGTTAAAACTATAAAACAGAAAGGAGAAAGGTCAAAATTAGAATTATTCTTGCAAAGGAAATCTACCTTGATAATGGTGCAATAGCACTCTTGTCCCATAACTAATCATTTATAATAAACATTTTACATATAGTACTTCTTTTATACAATAACAAATATGATAAAGCAATCTTTAGATAAATGAAAGTATAATTCCCAGTAAGCTGACACTCAGGATCTTCACCTTCCCTTTTCCTTCCCTCTTCTTCCATTTCTATACAACTTAACAACTATAAGAAACTCATCTAACCCAGTGTCGGTTAGATGTGTTCACAGAGCGCATGTATTATACTTTTACCAGACACTCACCCATTAAGACACAACAGTATTTAAATGATTCACTATCTTTCTTGTTATAATAGCGTTGTCTTCAAAGCAGATCTAACGCTATACTTGCATGAGATATTAACTGAGATTGATAACAAACCATAAATTTTTAATAAAATACGAAAGAATATATGAAGTGTGAGAATAATTGAAGCAAACGCTTCCTTTACTGTAATCAAAACAGCGGTGTTAAGGAAAGAACTCTGCGATAGTGCATGTTTACACGCCATCTTGTGATCAGTAACTTAAATTGCATCTAAACACGCTAGGATATATTGCGTGCTTATGAATGTGGACGGTGAACAACTTTTCAGACAAAAAAACTGAAAAAGCCGAGCAGAAGGCTAATGAATACTGTCCACCTTCAGATAATACTTTAATGTTCTAGATGCTTCCCAAAATGTTCACTAGTGGTTCCATTTTATAATATTTTCATTAATATACTTTACATTAATTCAAATGAACAAATTGTAAATGTGTACCTCTAAGCTACATAAAAGCATTCACCAAGAACAACAATATCCATTCAGGCAATGATAGCGCACTATTCTGGTAACTAAATACTTGTATAGGGAAGAAACAGCAGTGTTAGAGAGGAAAACTCTGCAATAGTGTGTATTTACATGCCATCTTCTGGCCAGTAACTTAAATTACATCTATGTACTGTTAAATATATCGTGTGCTATGTATGAAGCGGTGAACAACTTTTTAGATAAGGAAACTAAAAATAACTGAGCAGAAGGCTCATGGATGTTTTTTTACTTTCAAATAATACAGTAATATACTGAATACATCTAAAATGTTCATGAGTGATTCTATTGTATAACATTTTTATCATAATACTCTACATCAAACTAAATCAATGAATTTTGAATGTGCACTTTTGAATAAATTGTTATTTTGCACTGTTATAGTAACCAAATACTTGTATAGAGAAGAAACAGCAGTGTTAAAGAAGAAAACTCTGTGATAGTGTGTATTTACACGCCATCTTCTGACCAGTAACTTAAATTACATCTATGTACAGTTAAATATATCACGTGCTATGTATGAAGTGGTGAACAACTTTTTAGATAAGGAAACTAAAAATAACTGAGCAGAAGGCTCGTGGATGTTTTTTTACTTTCAAATAATACAGTAATATACTGAATACATCTAAAATGTTCATGAGTGATTCTATTGTATAACATTCTTATCACAATACTCTACATCAAAATAAATCAATGAATTTTGAATGTGCACTTTAAAATAACATAAATGTGATTACTAAAAATGATAATATTTATTCAGGCATTGAAAGTGCCTTAATTTATCAACTGAGTAGTTGTAAGGAGAAAACCAATTAAAATGGCAGTTTATATTAAAAGCTTAGTGACAGAATAAAAAGAATGTCTAGTAGACTTCATTGGTTATTGTTTTCAAGTATTTAGAGAATAAGTATATAGAGAATAAGTATTTAGAGAATAAGTAAATAGAGAATAAGTATATACTTCAGGGCTTTAATAAGTTATTAGTTAGTACTAACATTTAAGTATTATATTAACCTAAACAATTAAGTAAGAAAAGAAAAAAGAAAAAAAAAAGAACTGCTTTATACTAGTGTATTAAAGAGTTTAGTTTTAATATATTATAATCATACCTTAGTTGATACTTTGAGAGAAATAGTATCATCAGAGTTCTTTTTGTCAGTCTTTTGTTTCTTTTTTTCTCTTGCCTCTGACCAAATATTTTTTCCTGGAGCCCTTTTTAAAGAGGATGAATTTAACCAGTCCATTTCTTCAGGTAGTGGAATTATGTTATTATTCTTTATGAAAGATGTGGCTTCCTCTATGCTATTGAATGTTCTCATGTCATTGTTATATTGGATTCTTATTTTGGCTGGATAAGAGAGCTGCGCTTTGATTTTATGTTGTTTTAAAAGTTTTACTAATGGCCATGTTTTCTTCCTTATATCCAGAATTCTTGTTGAATAGTCATTATCAAATCTTAATAATGACTGTTTATACATAACAGGACTTTTCCGCCATGCAGATCTCAGTATAAGCTCTTTATCCATAAAAGAAAGAAATTTAACTACTATGGATCTTGGAGCTGATTTAGAAGAAATAGAAAGTGGCTTACCGATAGCTCTGTGTGCCCTCTCTATCCCATAAGATAAGCCTTCTTTTAGTCGGAGAACTTCAGGAAACCAAGAGTTCAAGAATGAGATAATGTCGTCACCTTCAGATTTCTCTGGAAGACCAAAAATCCTTATGTTTGTCCTTCTTTCTCTATTCTCTATAACATCAACTTTATTTATTAACCAAGTGTTCTGTTGTAGCAGAAACTGAGTATGTAGTTCACTTTCTTTTAACCTCCCATCAACATCACTTAAGGAAGTCTCAATGTCTGATATTTTTCTTTGTTGCTGTTGTAAGATTTCTTTAAAAACTTCTGTTTGTTTTTGGCAGTTATCTTTAAGACTTTCTAGATTTTCAGTAAATCTGTCCATTTTTAGAGATAAGTCCAGCAAAGTAGCAGATATCTGTTGCATCTCTTTTTTTATAATAGAGTCTGAGTGTGAATTCTTGGAGTTACTCATCTTCAAACAGTTTGGAATGTCCTCTGTAGTATTTGACAGGAAAATTTCAGAATTTTTTCTTCAAAATTGGTAGTTTTGTTATAAATTACTTCATCTTCGATATTTACCCCAATTTTTTTAAATATATTTAGTTTTTCCTGTATTTTCTAGTATGAGTATGAAGAGCTCAAAATCAAGCTGCTCTCAGTTAGCCATTAGGCTCCGCCCCTATACAGATTCTCTTGATATGAGAAGATATTGTTATTTAAAACTAGATCTAGCAGGGTACATATTAATAACTGTGTATCATTATGCATTGATCCTTCATGATGCAATATATCTCTCACTGCCTCTATTCCGTATTCATTGGGTATAGTAGTGAACAAGTTCTTAACATCTAGCGTAGCTAGTAGAAAATTAGACTGTAAGTCTTTTTCTTTCTCTTTCTCTTGTATCGGATGTTCTATATCCTTCAATAATGAATATGTGTCCTTCAGAATAGAGGGTATCTGTTTTACAATGGGTCCTAATTTAGATTCTAAATAGCGAGAGATATTCTCAGTGACCCATTTTTCCCCTGCTACTATCGGTCTCATTGGGGGGGGAAATACTTCCTTGTGCATCTTCGGAAGTCCTTTTATATTTGGAATTGTGGGTTTATCTATCAGAAAATATTCATAAAGCTGTTGGTTTATTTGCCTGCACATGAGTAAATCATATAATGTGTCTTGGACAGTATTAATAGTCTTCACCAATCTATTATTTCCTATTTTCTCGTATTTTTCATCATCATCTAGCATTTTTAGCATCAATTCTTTATAGAAGGAGGTGTCTAACATTACTACCCCTCCTCCCTTGTCTGCAGGTCTTATAGTTATTCGCTGGTCTCTAGACAAATTCACTAGAGCCTGATGTTCATCTAGGCTTAGGTTATAAAAGTCTTTGCCACTTTTTATACCTTTCAGCCTACCTGTGAAATAATCATAAAAGTCATTTTCACACATAGAAATAAAACAACTTACATTAGGTAAAATATCAGGCAAAAAAGTCCTTCTCCTCTTATAACAATCATAACTATTGGCATCAGAAACTGATGAAGTACCGTTGAACATTTTTCTAAGAGCTATTGTTCTTGCAAATGTCTGTAGATCTACTAAAATCTCGGCCAATTTACTATTTTGTGAGGGGATAAATGACAAACCCCTATTTAATACATTATGCTTGCTATCTGTAAGCAAGCGACTGGACAAGTTGAAAAACAATTCATTCAGTTCTGCTGTCTCCTTCTCCCATCTGTAGTCTCCTCTGAGAACTTTCTTTTCCTTCTCCCTCTGCTGTTCAATCTCATTCTGTTCTGCTGCCGAAATTGCACGGGAAACGGAAAAAAACTTTGTGAGGTTAAGCTGGTTGTGGCTTTAGGTTGTGCTCCGTTTCTACAGTCTAAATGCTGTAAGCCCTCCTGATTAGGGGGTGGGGTGTCAGCCACATCAATTACTCCCACTCGTAAGTCACAGTCAGTATTGGATACATTAGTAAGGGTGGAGCCCAGTGAAACTGTCTGTGATGAAGGATTAGAGGCAGAAGCATTAGCAGTTCTAATATGTGGATCATTCAAATCAACATCGTTAGATCTCTGTGTTACCTCTGCATAGGAATGACGGATCTGTACAACTTTCTAACAATGCCAGCTCCTAAGATGGCATCACTGTTTGGCATACCTAAGATCCACAAGCGGGTTGTTGATCCACCTTTTAGACCCATTGTTGACGGACGTGGATCTATTATGTATGGTTGTGCCAAATATGTTGATAGCATTCTTAGACCTTTAGTTGAGCAGGAGCACCAAATATGTAGAGACTCGTGGAGCTTTTTAACGGAGCTCAGTAATATCCCTTTTCATCGGGGCTATCAACTTTTGACAGTTGACGTAAAGGACTTGTACACGGTCATTCCCCAAACCTTGGGGCTGGAGTGGATTAGGGACTTTTTGCAATTAAGAAAAATTAACAACGCTATTTATGTGGTAGAAACCCTCCTAGAGTTAGTTCTTGTTAACAACTTTATGTGGTTTGAAGGAAAGACTTTCCTTCAAAAATCTGGTGTTGCCATGGGGTCTCCCTGTGGTGGCAGTTTTGCCAACTGCATAATGGCACATTGGGAGACTACCCTTCTTTTTGAGAATTCCATTTTCAAGAACAATGTCGCTTGGTACACTCGTTACCAAGACGACATGTTCATATTATGGAAAGGCCCCACTGAAGTAGTGCAGGAATTCATCAACACAATAACTTCCTTAACTAATTTTTTGGAGTTTACGTTTAACCTGCAAAGTGACACTATTCATTTTCTAGACATTCTTATTTACAAAGATCTTGTTAAAGGCAGGTTTAAAAGCACAATTTATAGGAAGCCTACCTACTCTAACTCATTCCTCCATTTTTCTAGCTGCCATCCCTACCACCAGAAAAGAGCGGTGGTTAAGGGTCAGATGGTGAGGGCAGCTAGAATGATTTCAGATGATTCTGATTTTATGGAGGAATGTGGTTTGTTGGAGAAAATGTTTCTCAGTAGAGGCTATCCTTTAAGCTTAGTCTCTGGGATTGCTACTGAAGGTATTACTAAAAGGCATTGGGGTTACTTTAGGCCCCTACTACCTTTGGGCAATTTGGCGGAACAAGATTCTTTGATGGACGAGGTCCAGGGTATCCCCATTAATGAAACTCACTGTTATACAACTAGTTTTTTTATGTACTTATAATTTAGATCATTCATTCATTAGGGAGACCCTTAATAAGAATTGGACTCTCGTCACTGAGGACAGCATTTTGTACAAGCTGTTTGGTAATAAACCAAAAATTACTTTTAGACGAGGGTGCAATTTGAAAACACTTTTAGAATACTCCACTAAACCTTTAGTTATTAAGAACAAGGGTATGTTCAAATCTAGAGTTTGCCATCAATGTAAGCATATAAATACTGCTTACCAATTTAAAATTAGGGACACCCTTTATAAAGTTCAGGGTAAATTTTCATGCGATACAAAAGGAGTGGTTTATTCCACTTGCTGTCAAGATTGCAAAGCTTTCTACATTGGAAAGACAGAAAGGAAGCTTAAACAACGAATATATGAGCATCAGTATGCCATAGGTAGAGGAGATAAGACGCTTTAGCTAGGCACATTAATGAATTTTCAAATCACAGTTTCAAGTTCACTGTATTAAGACAGATAGGGGCTGATGAGAGAGGTGGCCCATGGCAAATTAAACTTGAAATTGAGGAACTGCGATGGCAAATCAACACTGCAGCCTACTTGCCCCCAGGTCTTAATGAAACAATTTCAATCAAATGCTTTCTTAAGCTTTTGGCTTTGAAAAGATGAATACATGTATTGGTATTGTTTTTAGCTATTTTTATTGGATTGCATAGGTTATTTGTGTATTCTTTATACTTTATTTATATATTTATTTTTTTGAATTCACATTTATTATGTAATAGTTTTTATATTGTATAGGTTATTGTAGCAGAGTAATAATTTGGGTCTTTTGGATAGATATTGTGCACTTAAGAACCTTTTGAACTAGGGTTTGTTGCTGTTTTTAACTTAATTTTATCAGCATTTTTAACATTTTGAAGGGTTTAACCAACCTTATTTTTTCACTTTAAAATGGAACACCTGTTGATTTAATTGATTAATTGTTATGTAGATTACCAGCATAAAAGCATTCTGGTTTGCTTCTTGTTTGTCTGATGAAGGAAAAGCATTGTCTATTTCCGAAAGCGCTTACGTTTATTAAATCATTTCATCTCCTACGCTGCTCCAGTTTGTCTTGTTTTTTTGTTTTACTGCTCACTTTATACAGGGCAGTGGCACAACATGTAATACTCACTTAATACAGGGTAGTGGCACAACATGTACTGCTCACTTGATACAGGGTAGTGGCACAATATGCACTGCTCACTTTATACAGGGCAGTGACACAACATGTACTACTTACTTTATACAGGGCAGTGGCATCACTTAATACACGGTAGTGGCACAACATGTACTGCTCACTTAATACAGGGTAGTGGCACAACATGCACTGCTCACTTAATACAGGGTAGTGCACAATATACACTGCTCACTTTATACAGGGCAGTGGCACAAGATGTAATGCTCACTTTATACAGGGTAGTGGCACAACATACACTCCTCACTTAATACAGGGTAGTGGCACAACATGTACTGCTCACTTAATACAGGGCAGTGGCACATCATGTGCTGCTCACTTAATACAGGGTAGTGGCACAACATACACTATTCACTTTATACAGGGCAGTGGCACAAGATGTACTGCTCACTTAATATAGGGTAGTGGCACAGCATGTACTGCTCACTTAATAGAGGTTTGTGGCACATGTACTACTCACTTCTCCATCAGGAGTAATTCTTAAGCACACCTGGCAGATTGGCCATGACTGTGAACTCTACACAATTTCCTTGTATGCTGATATGGGGATCTGTTACTCTGTAGTTTGTTAGAGGCCACAGAATCATGCATCAGTATGTGCAGGGAAGTAGTGGGGGGGTGGTAGTTCCATTGAGGTGTGTGAGTAGTCTGCTGTGTTATGCAGCAAAGGTAAACTGTACATTTCTGCACTGATCATTCATTTTGTACCTGAACATGCTGATGCTCTTGCTTAGAGCTGTTATGTGGACCAACACATCAGATTTGCAATGCAGTTAGGCCTGTGTCATGTGATATATGTGCATTTAATCTACAGTCAAGCCCTGGTCTGCATTGTAGTCTGTGATGCACATGTTTGTAAATGACTGTTTTGTGGCATAAGTCTAGATATGCAGCTGTGTATGTATTTACCTCACTGTACACATTTCCATCTACAGATAGTACTACTGTAGTCTAATTGTGTAGCTATGTATGTCCTTACCTTATTGCGTACATGTCCATCTGCAGATAGTACTGCAGGAGTCTGGGTACATAGCTGTGCATGTCATTACCTCATTGAGCACACATCCATCTACAGATAGTACTGCAGGTCTCCAGATATGCTGCTGTGCATATCCTTACCTCATTATATACACCTCCATCTATGGATAGTACAGGGCTCTGATATGTGGCTTGTAATGCACATTGGCCCTGACCATTTGTGGACAATGTCTATGAATTCCACAACCAAAAAGGATGGCAATCAACCTAGCAATATACTTATTTTATTTATTTATTTTTACTTATGTATTTGTTCTTTGATAATCAGGAAAGTCAGACTGGGCAAATGGCCCATTTTCAGAGGAGGCCTGGGGAGAAAAGCTCCACAACAGAGTCAAAAACATTTAAATAGTAATTGAGTAACTATATACGAGGAGAGAAAGCCCTGCAATCGATTAAATATTTTACAATGAGATGGGGAGAAAGGCTCAACAAAAACACACATAAAAACAGTTTACAGTAGCTGAAAACTAATTATATACAAGGAGAAAACATTCACACAACAGATAGAAACACAGATTGAAATGCATTACAGAAATATTAAGAATACAATATTTACTGCCAAGTAGCAAGACACACTGCAGAAGTGGATAACCTCTGTCAAGAAAACTAATACATAGTTATTCAAAATATTGATTATATTTCTAATAACTTATGGAGCTGAAAAAGTAAAATAATTTTTTGTTGCCAAAACAGACAGAGGAATAGAATAGGAGGAGTTATGAGCAGGAGGGGAAATTAAGGGAGTGGAAAGAGTTATTATTAGGAAGATGAGAATATTATGGAAGGACATAAGAAAGGAAAATAAATAGTAATGAGTACTGGCGGAAGAGGTAGAAAAGCATACATCAGTAGCATTATTAAACTAAGAGCTTCTTTTGATGTCAGGCCATTATTACCAGCTAAGATATGGAAGTGTTAGTGAATTTAGAGTGAGAATGGCATAGTTGTAGTGAGTAGGTGGTCATGCATCTGTTTTTGAGGGTTGTGCATGTACAGTTTCAGGTGTCAGACATATATTTATTTTAATTGGTCTTGAAGTTGGAATGGCTGCTAGTATGTTTAAGGGACAATGTGATAGAGTTCCAGGAGTGGGCTATGTAAATGGAACAGAGGCTCCTGCTGACAGGTGTGGTATGTAGGTGGTGAGGCTCCTGCTGACAGGTGTGGTTTGTAGGTAATGAGGAGTATTTTGTTTCTAGACTGAAGTGGCCTAGCAGGGGTGTATGTGTGCAATAAGTCTAGCAGACTTTTGCTTTGCTCTGGTTTGTATATTAATTTGTGGACTAGGATTAGTTGTGTGTAAGTGAGTTGCTTGGTAATTCAAGCCAAGCAACCTGTTTTAGGGCTAAGCAGTGATGAGTTGTATTTGATGAGTTAGTGGCAAATTTTGCTATTTTCTTATAGGACTGATTTAGTTTATTTTGGATGTAAGCTTGAAAGTTGAGCAATACTCAGTAAACATTTGGTAAAGTGGGTAGTAAGAGTATAGAGGCCATGAGTTTTCTGGATGAATCAGTCAAGTATTTTTTTGTTCTATAGAGTGTCCCTAATTTTTGGTGAGTTTTTTGATAACCTGTTGCACATGTAAGTCACATTTCAGGTTATAATCACTCATTAATTGCCATGCATGGTAGATTGGTATGGGGGATGACTTCAGTAGGAGTATTATCAGATGCTGTTATTGAGAACATTTTGTTTGAGGTATGTAAGGGCTTCTGGGAGGAATAGCAGCACTGTTGTTTTTTTTTTGGATTATGTTGAAGATGGGAGCTATTGAGCCAACTTCCAAATGATGAAAATTACTCTTGGGTGAAGTGTTGTAGAATAATTATTTAACAAGCAGGGGGAACAGATTAATGTGGAGTCATCAGCATATTGTATGAGGGATGCTTGACATTCGGCAGAGCGTAAGTTGTTGGTAAATATATTGGAAAGCAGTGACCCCTGTATGAACCTTGGGGGGCACCTGTTTTGACAGTTAGGAAGGATGAGCAAGAATTAATCCATATAACATACTGGAGTCTATTGGCAAGGTAGCTGGAGAATCAGTTTGTGGAAGTGTTTGATAAGCCAAGTGAAGAGAGTTGTTATAGAAGAAGGCGAAGGCCTTCAACAGATCTAGAAACATGGCAGAAACCAGTTGGCCTTTGCCCGTGGCCTGGTTAAAAGTGTTGGTGAAGTTTAACTAGAGCTGTGGTAGTGTTCTGCCCTGGTCTGAAACCATGTTGTATGGGGGTGAGGAGGTTGTTAGCTTGTAAATGAGTCATTAATTGATTATGAATGCAGTTTTCAGGGATTTTCAAAATAGGGGAGGGAATGGCAATGGGGCTGGAGTTGGATATATGACGGAGGCTACCTGCCTCATATAGTGGGATGATGTGAGATGTTTTCCATAAGGCTGGGCATGTGATTCCTGAATAGACCTACTTATGAGAAGGGATACTGGAAAGGAAATTGAGCTGGCTACTATTTTTAAGAAATGACCAGGAAATCCATCTGGAGCAAATGTACTTAGTTTAATTTGTTTGAGTAATTTGTACATGTACTGGGCATGGGTAGCCCAGGGCGGTTCATGGTGGTGCAGCGGTTAGCTGTGTTGCCTCACAGCAAGAGATCCTCTGGTTTGATCCTCAGCTGGGGTGCCTTCTGTGTGGAGTCTACATGTCCTCCCTGTGGTCGTGTAGGTTTCCTCCGGGTGCTCTGGTTTCCTCCCACATCCCAAAGACATGCTATAGGTGGATTGGACACTCTAAACTGGCCCTAGGTGTGAGTGCGTGTGTGTGTGTGTGTGTGTGTGTGTGTGTGTGTGTGTGTGTGTGTGTGTGTGTGTGTGTGTGTGTGTGTGTGCCTTCTGTGGAAGGTTGGGTACTGGGCTGGCAACTCAACACCGTAAAACTCCACTGCCAATCATGAGCAGACAGGTGATCCACTGTGGTGGCCCCTAACCGGGAAAAACCGAAAGAAGAGGAAAAATGGGCATGGGTAGCCCAAACCATGGAACTAGCTGATTTTAAAATTTTAATTGCATGTGTAATGAGCATTGAATTTAAGCCATATGACTAACTTATGTTGTTTTTTTTTCTTTCTCACTGTTAATATCTACTAGATTGAAAGTCTTTAATTTGCTATGCTACCTGTATATAAGACTAAGTATCGTAATTGCACTCTTATTGTCTACAATGTCACTACATAGTACTACTGTAAGAATTGTCTTCTAGAAGCATTGTTATACAAGATTATTGGTCTTGTCTCCCACTTTACCAATTTATTCTTTTCTAGTCTTTTTACCATTATGAATATCTATTACTATTTTTTCTTTATTGTATTATACAATTTTCTTTCTACTAATAAAATAGTTTACTAACAATGGAGCTTTTCTCCCCAGGCCTCCACTGAAAAAGGGCTTTATGCCCAGTCAGACTCTTCCAGTAAACAAATGTAAAATAAAATAAAATAAATTTCTTGACTGTTATGATAGATACCGGTTAAAAAGGTGAGTATTAATGGAAACGGGTGGTGAGACTGAGTGGGATGTGGTCAGATTATTAAAGGAAGTTGATGTGTTTTAAGTATCGTTGTGAAGCAATTTAATGATGCTAGAGATAAAGTGAGCACTGAAAGTGTTAGCGGTTTCTTCCAGGGAGCAGTGGGGGTTGGGGGTTGGTTGTTCAATTGATCCAGGAAGTAGTATTTTAGGTATGTTGGCCCAGAATTGTTTAGAGTTTTTGTGGCATTTGTTTTGCAAATTGGAGTGATAAAGTTTCTTGTCCAGTTTTTTTTCTGGTGTTTGGCTTTAAATAAGTATTTATACTGTTGAAAATTGTTTTCTGTTTATTATTGCACCATGCTTTCCAGGCTTTATCTCTATTCCTCATTTATTTCCTGGTAGTAGGAAGCCAAGGAGCAGGGTTGTTTTGTAATGTTTTAAGCTGGGGGAATGCTGTTTGGCAGTTCCGCAAATATCTTATTAAAATATTTAACAGCATCATCTAGTGGCAAGACCTTGCAATTCTACTGAGATGTTAAACAGATGTGGGTCAAACCTGTTCATGTTGCAAGAGGATGTATATGTGTGTACCTTGGGAGAAGTATGGCATTCTCTTGTGGCATATATGGACAAGTGGAGGAGAAGGAAACCACACTCACTACAATTCCAGTCTCACATAGACCTACCACGACAGCAAACCAAACACATAATCACACAAAAACATACTCGGAGGCTCTAAATAAAGATCTGCCTAAGCAGCAGAGACCTCCAAATCAGACACCCAAGCAACCGCTACCCCAAAACAAAACACGTGCAACACATATCTCACAAAGCCAGTGTGCCGAACAGTCACAGCCCTTAAGACTAAACAACACACCTGATACACTTGTAATAGGTGACTCTATCGTCAGACACACTGACGTCCCGCTCACCAGGCTGAACAAAGAGAGGGTCACGGTGAGCAGCCTGTCGGGCGCTAGGATCCGCCACATAACACAAGCACTCAGGTCACTCCAAGGCAAGTACAAATATGACTCAGTCATTTTCCATGCTGGTGTGAATGACCTGAGATGTACCTCCCTGGACTACATGAAAAGAGACATAGAGGAGCTCTCTGAGCATGTAGCCCAGGCCGGTATGACCCTGACCTTGAGTAGCATCTTACCCTCACCAAGAATGATGCCACAATATGAAGACAAGATGATCAATTTCAACAATTGGCTTAAGTACTGGTGTCATTCAAAGGGGATCCAGTGCCTGTCAGCTTGGGATGATATGCTCGACAAGCCACGATGCTTCGCTAGGGACAGCTTGCACCTGTCACTTCTGGGCTTTTGGATATTGGCAAAGGCTCTTGCTACCCCCATAGTGCCTTTTTAGGCAAGGCTCAAAAGACAAACCCACCTCCATAGGTATCACAAGGGATAAGAAACTAAGAGTAATGCTACTCAACGCCAGAAGTCTAAACCTCAAGATGCACGCACTCAAAACTCTCCTTAGCATGGAAAACATCGATATCTGTGCAGTAACAGAAACCTGGTTCAGGGCTCCCGAGAGCACCCCAGCACTACCAGGTTATACCTCATACCATGCTTTTCGGCTCCAAAACTTGGACCGAACCACAAAAGGAGGGGGAGTATCGGTATTCATCAAAGATACCCACACCTCCAGGTTGGTGGCAAAGCACGAAGCATCAGAGACAATCCATGTGCAACTAACAGTGGGTAAAACTGCCTTCCAGTTTATAGCCTGCTACAGACCACCCTCCCAAACCCAGGAACCCCACTCGGGCTTCCTGAGAACACTGGAAAATATGAAGGTCTCTCCAAACACCATTATATTGGGTGACTTCAACTACCCAAACATAGACTGGGAGCATTACTCTAGCTCCAACAGCTGAGCCCAAAGGTTCCTAGAATTTATAAACTCAAATGCTATGGAACAACTTGTTACCACTCCCACAAGAGGGCAAAACATACTGGACCTGATCATCACCAACATGGGGACTCTATGCTCCAGACCAGAAGTGTATCCCTCACTGGTAAGATCAGACCATAAACTAATCTCACTGGATATTCACATCCCGACCCCACCTCCTGCCCAGAAAACCACAATGAAAAACTTCTCTAAAGCAAATTTCACACTCCTCAAAACCGAGGTGGAATCCTTCAAAGCCCCCGGGCCTGTGGAAAATATGGCTCAGACCACAGAATCCTTTATAAACGCATTCTATGAACACCTTCAGGAATGCATGGATCATGCGATCCCAAATAAAACCAAGACCCAATCCTCCAAAGGCAGACGTCCTGTCTGGTGGACCCCAGCCATAAACAAACTATACAATAGAAGGAGGAAGCTACTGAATGATGGAGCAAAATCCCAAAAAGGGAAGGCATCACTGATCAGTATTATCAAAAAACTACGGGCACTCATAAAATTGTCTAAGGCCAGCTTCGAGAGAAAATTTGCACAGGACACTAAGGATAATCACAAGGCTTTCTTTAGTTATGTTAGGAACCTGGGTGGGAATTCCCAGATATGCTCAGAATTAGTCAAAAATGACAAAAAATACACGGAACCCAAAGACATTGCCAACATCCTAGCTGACAGGTTCAGCGCAAACTTCTCCCCTCCCCACCAAAAGGGCAAATATCTATCCCAGCAGAGTGCTGCCCCTCTGACATCTCAGATGCTCAGGTAAGAGCCGCCCTCTCCAAAGCAAAAAACACAGCATCAATGGGACCAGACGGTGTTCCAGGCTGCGTCCTACATGGACTCCAAGAAGAGCTAAACCCAAACATAAAACTACTGTTCAATCTCAGCCTTACTACAGGATATGTCCCCAAAGAGTGGCGTACAGCAACAGTGGTCCCTCTCCATAAAGGTGGTGCCTCAACAGATCCTGCAAACTATCGCCCCATAAGCCTGACTAGCTTGGTCTGCAAAGCTATGGAAATGATCATCACGGACCTCATAAATAAAGATATTGGGGACCTACAGACACTGGATCCTACCCAGTTCAGCTTTGTTAAGGGCAGATCCTGCCTCTTAACCCTGGTTGATTTCTTTGAAACAGTCACCAAGGCCATTGACGAGGGGAAGGTGGTCCACACAGCCTACCTGGACCTCGCAAAAGCTTTCGATACAATACCCCACTCGGGCATTATAGATAAGCTCACCAGCTTAAATATAAACCCCTATGTCACTAGATGGATTGCAAACTGGCTCAAGGACAGAACCCACATGGTTAGAATTGCTGGAGCCATGTCAGACTCCAAACCAGTTACAAGTGGTGTCCCACAAGGCTCAGTCCTGGGACCTCTCTTGTTCGTTATATATTTCTTGGAGGTACAGGCCAACACGGAAGGACTGTGGCTGACCAAGTTCGCAGATGGCATCCTCCAAAAGGGCCTCATAGAAACAGACAACTGGTGCCAGAGCCATGGCCTCAAGCTAAATGCCAAAAAGTGTATAGTCATCCCCTTTGGCAAAAACAAAGTGCCCACAAATTACCACATAGGTGGTAATCCATTAAGTACAGAAGAAGTAATTAGGGACCTGGGGACCCAAGTTGATAGCAATCTCTCATTTGACAACCACGCGGCCAAAGTGTTTAGAAAAACATTTTATATAGCCCACCTAATCATGAAGGGATTCACATCTAGATCAGGGGAGGTCATCGTGCCTCTTTACTCATCCCTCATCAGGCCCATAATTGAGTACAATGCCCCTTTTGGGATGTACCTTACCAGACACCTGCAGCAACTGGAAAGACCCCAAAAGTACCTCACCAAGAGGATCAAAGGGCTCAAACAGATGCCATATGCTGCCCGGTTAAAGAAACTCCAGCTCTACTCAGTGGCATACCGCCTGTTCAGAGGTGATCTGTGCCTGACGTATAAAGCCATGTCCAACCCGGAATTAATGGACATGCTGCACCTCAGAAAATCCAAATCCCATCGAGCTACGCTCGAGAGACTTGAACCTCAGCACTGAAATAAATAGGACACGCTGGAGGGACAGATTCATAACCCAGAGGCTCCCTTCACTCTGGAATCAAATCCCAGTCCAGGTTAGGCAGAGTCCCTCATTGACTCTCTTCAAGAGGAATCTTGATGAGTGGATGGGAGATCGTAGGTTTACCCCGGGTATCACTTCTGTGTCACTGTTAGACAGAGGCACAGTATACTAACCTCGAAAAAGGGCATAGCAAAATAAATTTAAAATGGATGGCGAAAGCCAAACACATTCTGGCTAGGCTTATAAATGCCCTAGGGCAGATAGCCTAGTATGAACTTATGAACCTATGAACCTAAGTGGTCACTAAATGTGCTAGCTGAGATGTCATGGGAGCTTATATTGTTAGGGTGACTTGTTAATAACCAGTTTAGGGTGGTAGGTTTACCATTTTTCAGGTGGATTCTAGTAGGATCACTGATAGGTTGGGAGACATTGTACAGGTTTATATTAGAAGTCATTATCTTAGAGGTGAATCGTGTGTCCCCATAAGCCTTAACATGCCTATCTAAAGCATTGGTCTCTGCCTCTCTACCTATATCATACAAGTGCGCTCGCATTCGATCCCTAAGCCTTCTGGTTGTCATCCCAACATAGAATGACATACAGATCAAACAGTGAGCCAAATATACAATGTTATTGCTATTACAATTAACTGAAGGCCTAAACTTAAAAACTCTATTCACATCCGGATGTTTAAACTCCCCACTGACATCTATATGTGTACAAAAACTACATCTATTACAGGGTAGGGTGTCACCTTTATCTATATCCCAAGCCTGTACAATCCCCTGTGATACCCGAGGTCCACACAAAATTCTTTTCAAGTTCTTATTTTCAAAAGTGTACTTTGGCAACTCACCTACTAACTCTTTGATGGCATCATCAGCACACAAGATGTTCCAATTCCTATGAAAAATATCTTGCAATACCTTTGTATTGCTAGAGTATGTAACAGACATCCTCATGTATCCTCTGCTACCGCCTACTATTCGAGGTGGCTCTTCACCATCAGAAATATACGGCCATTCCTCAGTGTTCCTACATTCCATAACTTCTTTCAAGGTTCTCTGGAGTTCCCTATCAACATAGCCCCCTGTAAAATCCTTGTTCTTAGCTCAACCAATTCATCTTCAAATTTAACTTGATTTGCTGTCAGCCTTGACGTTCTCAAACCTTGACCCCTGACAATGTTCTTAAAGATATGTTGAGGGTGCATGCTGGTTCTATGTAGGTAACTGCTTCTATAGCAGTCCTTCCTATAAATCTCGGTCTCAAACCGTCCATCTCTCCCCTGTGTTACCTTGACATCCAGGAAGTCAACCGAACAAAATGAACTCTTCATGGTAAAATTCAAAAAACTGGTACATTCGTTCAGATGTAGAAAGAAGGGTTCAAATGTAAATGCATCCCCCACCCACAAGAGGAAGAGGTAATCTACGAACCCCCTATAAAATTTTAAATGTTTACCATTCTGACCCATTAAAAATTTCTTTTCCCAGAGGGCCATGACAATGTTGGCATAGCCATTGGCACAGGAAGTGCCCACAGATACGCCATCCAACTGTCTATACAAAACACCCTCAGATATAAACAGGTTATTCTCTAAAATGAGCTCCATCAATAAAGACAAAAAAATCAACAAATTTTCTATCATAAAAAACATCTTCCAGTAAATACTTCCTAAAGTATTCAACTCCCACTTGATTGGGGATGACAGTAAATAGGGACTGGACATCCATAGTGATAAGCATTAGCCTATCCACACTCTCATATGTGCTGGTGAACGAGTATAGGTCCGTCAAAAATTGTTCTGTATCTAACAGGATGTTGTGATTCCTTCTCAGTACAGGCATTAAATGTCTTTCAACATAAATAGATAAAGTCTCGGTGGACCAACCCCTCCCTGCCACAATAGGTCTCATTGGTGGTTTTAATGGATCCTTATGAATTTTGGGGAGACCCTGTATTATTGGTATTATTGGATCTTTAACAATAAAATAGTTAAATAAATCAGCATCAATAATACAACATGATAGACATTCAAACAAAGCATTGTATATAAGATCATTACATCTCTGTACCTGCTGAAACTCCACTTTAGAGTAGAACTTAATATCATCTAACATACTAAACATAGATTCCCTATAAAAAGAAGAATCCATTATACCATATATAACCATATAGGAGGTTCATAGATGACCTCTTCCTCTTGTGGTAAGGGGATGCATCTACATTTGAACCCTTCTTTGTATATCTGAACAAATGTACCATTTTTTTTTATTTCACCATGAAGAGTTCATTTTGTTTGGTTGACTTCCTGGATGTCAAGGTAACACAGGGGGGAGATGGATGGTTTGAGACCGAGATTTATACGAAGGACTGCTATAGAAGCAGTTACCTACATAGAACCAGCATGCACCCTCAACATATCTTTAAGAACATTGTCAGGGGTCAAGGTTTGAGAACATCAAGGCTGATATCAAATCAAGTTAAATTTGAAGATGAATTGGTTGAGCTAAGAACAAGGTTTTTACAGAGGGGCTATGCTGATAGGGAACTCCAGGGAACCCTGAAAGAAGTTATGGAATGTAGGAACACTGAGGGGAGGCCGTATTTTTCTGATGGTGAACAGCCACCATGAATAGTAGGGGGTAGCAGAGGACACATGAGGATGTCTGTTACATACTCTAGCAATATGAAGGTATTGCAAGATATTTTTCATAGGAAGTGGAACATCTTGTGTGCTGATGATGCCATCAAAGAGTTAGTAGGTGAGTTGCCAAAGTACACTTTTAAAAATAAGAAGAAGAAGAAAAAAATTTTGTGTGGACCTAGGGTATCACAGGGGATTGTACAGGCTTGTGATATAGATAAAGGTGGCACCCAACCTTGTAATAGATGTAATTGTTGTACACATAGAGATATCAGTGGGGAGTTTAAACATCCGGATATGAATAGAGTTTTTAAGTTTAGGCCTTCAGCTAATTGTAATAGCAACAACATTGTATATTTGGCTCACTGTTTGATCTGTATGTCATTCTATATTGAGATGACAACCAGAAGGCTTAGGGATCGAATGTGAGAGCACTTGTATGATATAGGTAGAGAGGCAGAGACCAATGCTTTAGCGAAGCATGTTAAGGCTTATGGGGACACACATAGATTTCTCTTTATGGTGGTTGATAAAGTGATGGATAATTGTAGAGAGGGAGACATGAAATTGAAAGCTGAGACCAAAGAACTTGAATGGATTGTGAGACTCAATGCCAGTACAGGGAAGGGTCTCAATGACAAAATTAACATCAAACCTATTCTTTTAGGGAGGGATCTGCTTAAATTATTGTTTATAGGTATTAGTCTGGGTCATTCTTATGTAGAGGTGTTTTAATAGTATTTTATGTGTATATGGACTTTTATATATACACTGGAAGGCAATGAAGAGTTACCGAATAGCTGGGTAACTACAGCAGAGCTAGTAAGGGAGACTGCTAGGAAGGTGCTTGGTGTGACATCTGGATAGTGGAAGGAGGACAAGGAGACAGAGTGGTGGAATGAGGAAGTACAGGAGAGTATACAGAGGAAGAGGCTGGTGAAGAAGCAGTGGGATTGTCAAAGAGATGAAGAAAGTAGACATGAGTATAAGGAGATGAGGCGCATGGCAAAGAGAGAGGTGGCTAAGGCTAAGGATAAGGCATATAGAGTGTTGTATGAGGGATTGGACACTAAAGAGGGAGAAAAGGACATGTACCAATTGGCTAGACAGAGGGACAGAGCTGGGAAAGATGTGCAGCAGGTAAGGGTGATACAGGACAGTGAGGGAAACATACTCACAAGTGAGGAGAGTGTGTTGAGTAGATGGAAAGAGTACTGTGAAGGCCTGATGAATGAAGAGAATGAGAGAGAGAGAAGGTTGAATGATGTGGGGATAGTGAATCAGGAAGTGAAGCAGATTAGCAAGGAGGAAGTAAGGACAGCTATGAAGAGGATGCAGAATGGAAAGGCTGTTGGCCCAGATGACATACCAGTAGAAGCATGGAGGTGCTTGGGAGAAATGGCAGTGGAATTTTTAACCAGATTGTTTAATGAAATTTTGGAAAGTCAGAGGATGCCTGAGGAGTGGAGAAAAAGTATTTTGGTACCTATCTTTAAGAATAAGGGTGATGTGCAGAGCTGCAGTAACTACAGAGGGATAAAACTGATCAGTCACAGCTTGAAGTTATGGGAAAGAGTAGTGGAAGCTAGGTTAAGAAGGGAGGTGATGATTAGTGATCAGCAGTATGGTTTCATGCCAGGAAAGAGCACTACAGATGCAATATTTGCTCTGAGTGTGTTGTTGGAGAAATACAGAGAAGGTCAGAAGGAATTGCATTGTGTCTTTGTGGACTTAGAGAAAGCATATGACAGGGTGCCTATAGAGGAGTTGTAGTATTGTATGAGGAAGTCGGGAGTGGCAGAGAAGTATGTAAGAGTGGTACAGGATATGTACAAGGGTAGTGTGACATTGGTGAGGACTGCGGTGGGAGTGACAGACACATTTAAGGTGGAGGTGGGATTACATCAAGGATCAGCTCTGAGCCCTTTCTTATTTGCAGTGGTGATGGACAGGTTGACAGATGAGATTAGACAGGAGGCCTCGTGGACTATGATGTTTGCAGATGACATTGTGATATATAGTGAAAGTAGGGACCAGGTTGAGGAGACCCTGGAGAGGTGGAGATATGCTTTAGATAGGAGAGGAATGAAGGTCAGCAGGGCTAAAACAGAATATATGTGTGCAAATGAGAGGGAGGGTAGAGGAATGGTGAGGATGCAGGGTGTAGAGTTGGTAAAGGTGGATGAGTTTAAGTACTTGGGATCAACAGTTCAGAGTAATGGTGAGTGTGGAAGAGCAGTGAAGAAGAGAGTACAGGCAGGGTGGAATGGGTGGAGAAGAGTGTCAGGAGTGATTTGTGACAGACAGGTACCAATAAGAGTGAAAGGGAAGGTCTACAAGAGGGTAGTGAGACCAGCTATGTTATATGGGTTGGAGACGGTACCATTGACGAAAAGGCAGGAGTCAGAGCTGGATGTGGCAGAGTTAAAGATGTTAAGATTTGCACTGGGTATGACTAGGATGGACAGGATTAGGAATCAGTATATTAGAGGGTCAGCTCAGGTTAGACAGTTTGGAGACAAAGCAAGATAGGCGTGATTGTGTTGGTTTGGACATGTGCTGAGGAGGGATGCTGGGTATATTGGGAAAAGGATGCTAAGGATGGAGCTGCCAGGTAAGAGGAAAAGAGGAAGGCCTAAGATAAGATTTATGGATGTGGTGAGAGAGGACATGCAGGCGGTTGGTGTGAAAGAGCATGATGCAGAGGACAGGAAGAAATGGAAACAGATGATCTGCTGTGGCGAATCCTAACGGGAACAGCTGAAAGAAGATGATGATATGGACTTTTATATATACATATATATATATATATATATATATATATATATATATATATATATATTATATGTTTATGGATGTGTATATATATTTCATGTTTTATAGGTTTTATCTTGTGAAGGTGAACCATGTGCAAAATATTTCTTTAAAGATGCATGATTGCCTGTGTGACTTTAATTGTAGGTCAAGTCCCTGCACCTTCTTAATTGATATGGGATGGTATAAAAGAGGGCTTTTTGATTCATTTTATTGTCTGATGAAGTGGCTTGGTCAACGAAAGCGCTAACCATTTGTCTGTTGTGGAAATAAATCGTTGGTTTTACTTCAATAAGCTGTGGCCTGTTGCTTCTAGTGATTTTTATGATATTGGACTGGTTTTTGGAAGCACAGCTTACCTTTGCCACTTATCTTTTGCTTCTGTTCATATCCTCCAATGTGTTGATATTGTCTCCAGGTGGGATATAAAGGGCTGCTGCACATATTGTTTTGTGTGCCCTTAGTTTTAGGATACTTAGAAGTAGTTTGGCATTGAGGAAAGATGATATAGGAGATGTGAAAGTTGAAAGGTTAATGCTACTGTGGTACATTATTGCTACTCCTCCTACTTTTTTGTTTAATCAGCTGTACTGATGTTAAAGCCAGGGGGAGTAATTCTGTGCTACTCCTCCTGCTTTTTTATTTAATCAGCTGTACTGATGTTAAAGCCAGGGGGGAGTATTTCTGCATTACTGATATATGCTTTTTTTGCCAAGATTGTATTGCTAATATGTCAATGGAGGGAGATTTTATCTATGCATGCAGTTCTGAAATTATGTTTGCAATGTTTCTGATGCTTATATGGAACAGACTGAATTTCTTGTTGCTATTTCTTATTTTGTTGGGAGAAGAGTTTTGGTTTTTGAGCAGGATCGACTTATTATTTGTGCAGTAACTTGGGGCATTAAAGGGTCCAGAGTTGGGGGGAATGGCACTTGCTAGCAGTAAATTCAGTGGTACACTTATAAGAATGTGTTGTTTCAGTTTTTGGAAGTATGGAGTATTGTAGGTTTGATAAGGTTAATGTAGTGATTTTTATACAAGTGGGGACCTATAGTGAATTACATGGATGAAGGGGTTACATTGTAATCATGTAGCTTTTGGTAACAGATGAAGCATTCAGGGAGTTGTGCTTGGTAAGATGTAGAGCAGGTTAATAATATGAGTATCAGAGAGGTAAGAGTGAGGTATCATGGTGAGGAGTGGGGAGTTTAGAGTATTTGTTGTTTTAAAGGAGAGCATCCTTGGGTGAAAAGTATAGAGCAGGTATTGTCAGTTACAGTAATAAGGAGCCATAAGACAATATTATTTGTTGGTTAGGTTTTTGTGGAGGAAGTTGTTGTGGACTGGTATATAGTTTCATAGGTGGGTCAAAGTAATTTGGTGAAGTAAGAGGTTGTTATTGAGTAGGTAGGTTTTGGTGGGAGGAAGTTGTTGAAGATTGGTAGTATGATTGTAAGATGGAATTAAGGTGAAAAATAAATATAGTGGATGTGGGGGTGGGATATGGGGGCAGACTAGGGGAATGTAGTAAGCCCGAACACAGCAAGGGTGAACTGAGTGGGTTGCACCTGGCAATATTGTAGTTTGACAAAAAAAAAAAAAAAAAAAAAAAAAAAACAACCTGAGAAGATATTCTCACTGCATAAAATCATTTTTATTCAGTATAATTTTTATTAGTGATATTTGCAGTACTGGGGTGGGCATGGTGGTGCAGCGGTTAGCGTTGTCGCCTCACAGCAAGAGGTTCTCCGGTTCAATCCTCGATTGGGGTGCCTTCTGTGCAGAGTCTGCATGTCCTCCCTGTGGTTCCGTGGGTTTCCTCCCACATCCCAAAGACATGCTGTAGGTGGTTTGGACACTCTAAATTGGCCCTAGGTGTGAATGCGTGTATGTGTGTGTCTTCTGTGGAAGGTTGGATGCCGTGCTGGCAACTCGACACCGTAAAACTCCACTGCCAATCATGAGCGGACAGGTGATCCACTGTGCCGACCCCTAACAGGGAAAAGCTGAAAGAAGAAGTGATATTTGCAGTACTCTAAAAATGACAGGTTATCTTCATTATTGTTAGAGGAAATTTCTCTCTATGCAGCAAGGGAAAATATATGCTACAGCTGCATAACAAGGGAATCTAGAGGAAGAGTGTGTGTGTGTGTGTGTGTGTGTGTGTGTGGGGTGGGGTGGGGTGGGGGGGAGGATAGACTGATGCACTATTAATGGGATGGTAACTACCAGACAGACAGACATATGATATTTGAAAAAGGCACTATTAAACTGGGTTCAGAGATGAGGGGTTGGTGCTATTTCTCAAGCCATGTATAAATACTTATAGTGGTCAGTACAGCAATACACCAAATGCCAATAAAAATATTTGAGAGGACTTACGAATATTTCTAGCATTAATTTAAAAACAATACCCCAGTACTGCAAATATCATGCAAATATTATAATGAATACTGCTATTACATTTTTGTATGACAATCTCTCTGTATGTTACTATATTTTATTATTTATCTCTGAATGTATCTCTGAATGTATCTCACTCTGTGGAGCTTTTCTCCCCGGGCCTCTACTGAAAATGGAAATTTCTCCAGCTGGACTAGCCCGGTCAACAAATGTAAAATAAAATAAAATAAATAAAATAAATAAATAAATAACATTCTGGGCTATTAATGCAGGCAGAGAAATTTTTGAATCCTAAATGCAGATATCCTTTGTTCTTTCAGCTTGCTTAGAGAGACTGCCCTCACAGTTGGAGACAATGCGCATTAGGAGGGAGATGTGTGGTTACTTGATAGCTGGGAGCTGATACAGACCTTTATTTCTGGTAAGCCCATTGGTCCTGGGACATGACTGGGGAATTACTAAGAGTACTAAGTTTAAAAAGGTGCATGAGTTTCTGGCCAGAGAACACCTGGGGAGAAATTAAACGTGTAGAGTTTGAAAAAAACTTAAGACACTTGACTCTGGTTGTAAAAGGAGAAATGTTTTCTGGGGTTACACAGAAAAAAAATAAAATCTTTCAGAGGATAACAGTTGGTTGGCTAATCTAGTTTGTGGACTATCCTACCAATGAATAAGGTCTAGTTCCTTGTTAACAAATATACTAGTTCTTCCTGAATTCCATTGGAATTATTTTATGTGTTGCCCATAATTTCTTGTATTCAAGCAGTATTTCTGTTTCCAATAGTTTTTTTTGAGAAATGCCATGCCAGGCTTTCACCACCCTCTTTGTGAAGCAAATATTTCCCCCACATCATTTATAAAATGTGCTTCTTCGGTGTACAAATTATGGTTCAGTCATACATCCCAAGGTTGTATAACTCATCGCAGTTGCTGCAGGATTTTATTAAGTCCTTTGACGTGTTTAAATGCTTTGATTTGGTTATGTCCCTTCCATTCTCCTCCTACAAAATGAGCATACATACATACATACATACTTAACAAGTTTTTTAATCTCCATTTATATGCCATCTGGTGCATATTCTGCCCACTGGTTGCCCTTCTTTGCACAGTTGTAGTGTGCCAGTTCCCTTGCAGATGCAAGGGTTTACCAATATATATGCTGTTCTCCAGATGTGATCTCACTAGCTATACATACAGAGCAAGAATAACACCCACTTTTCTTTTGGTAATGTCTGCTCAATGTATTGTGGAATCCTCCAGCTTCCTTCACAGCCTTCATACACTGATTTTCCGTTGACATGTGATTTGATATAGTTCTACCAAAGTTTTCTCCCACTTCACACTTGTCAGTAATGTTTCACCTTAGTCTCCCTATCAGTGCCACTGTACAAGGCACTAGGATACACTTCCCACACACAAGTGCTCATAGCTGGCCTTAGGCATAGGCCAACTAGGCGGGCACCTAGGGCACCACTCTAGGAGGGGCTATTTTTCAGTAATCTGGATGGCATAGGTAGACCAGGATGGGGGCACAGGGTAGTGTAGGGGGGTGCTGTGCAGACCTTTTGCCTAGGGCACCAATTGACCAAACACCTGTCCTGCAACTGCTCACAATCCTAAGCTAACCCCTTATCTAACTCTTATTTTAACTCTGATCTACAAACACTCACACAGACAGACACACACACACACACACACACACACACACACACACACACACACACACACACACACACTGACTCAGTTGCCTGTTTTGACAAAATATACATTTGAGAAAATGAAAGTTTGGTAAGAAAACACCACAGTTCATTTTATTGAACAAATCAACATTCAACTAAGTGAATTGTTTCCACCAATACACACATATATGTATGTGTGTGTGTGTGTGTATGTGTGTGTGTGTGTGTGTGTGTGTATGTATAAATATATATATATATATATATATATATATATATATATGTATATGTATATGTATATATATATATATATATATATATATATATATATATATATATATATATATATATATATATATATATATATATATATATATACATATATATATATATATATTATAAAACGTGTGCAGAATCAAAGTGCTTCCTTTTAAGAAACATTTTCATTTTCCCTCCATTTGTAACCACATTCTACTTCTCAACCCCTGGCCAAAAATCCATTAGCCTATCATTTGATTGCCTAATGTCACTGTTTATCTGTTTCTGTTCCAACTCACTTAGAACTTACCTTTCTGAAACCTAATCTCTTGGAGTGATTCACTTTAACAAAAATTGGGACACATCTGCTTCATTTGTCGGCATGTATTTTCAAAAATGTTAAATAGATCCATCAAACTGTGTTTGTACAGTAGCGAGTTGATGTTTTTCATTGCATTTTGAGTTTTTTGTGATGCATGCAATAGTTTTATCCCACCCATACACCAGCTACTAAGATTTAAATAAGTTCTGTAATGGTGTGCTAATAAGGAGAAGGCCGACACCGTTATTACTAAGATATCACAGAATGCATATGGAAACAGATAAATGAAGTACAGGGACTGGGATCCACCACCAAGAAGGATGATTAATCTGAATAGATGCAAATGTGTGTTAATGGTGTGTGCTGCTAACTATGGATGCAGAGTATGTGTGCATATGTGTGTGTGTGTGTGTGTGTGTGTGTGTGTGTGTGTGTGTGTGTGTGTGTGTGTGTGTGTGTGTGTGTGTGTCTGTGTGTGTGTCAGACTATATATGTGCTGCTACCTGAGGAAGGCCAGGAGCATTGGCTTTGGATTATTAGTATGAAAAGTTCTCACTGATGCAGTGACAGACAAAGTTGTATTCGATATCTCTGCTCTTGTTAGTTACATATTTCATATTTTGCAACTATACTGAGTGCTGCTGCTTTGCTGGATGTACCCTGTACTGCGTAATTTGCTTTATCTGTGATGAAATTTTCCCTTTGCCAGGATTGTGGTTGAAATGCATCATAATTAGAGCTGCTCATTCACCCGAGTAAGTCATACAGAAATCAGTAAATTAAATTGCAGTGAATAAGGCTTGGCATCTCTACTAATGAAATAGACATTTTTGCAAGAAATACAGACCCTTTGATTGAAATTGTCCCTGCCATTTCTGGTCTCTAGTTCTAGTATTTGTTTTCACTGTCTTATGCAGCATTGTGTATTAGGCATTTTTTTAAGTATTAGCATTAGCTGTGCTGGCATTCTTCTCATTGGCCTATTATTAAAGAATGTATAAGAAGTGTATAGGAGTCATATTCCAGGTCATGGTTGTAAAGGTCCATGGAACAGCCTGCTTAACCATGTGAAGAAATAAAGTAAATGTTAGTCCTTATGAATCACTGCAATGATTTATATCAGTATTTTAAGAAAATACATACTCATAAATAGCGCTAACCTTATTAAAAATTTCAGTGAATCTTGGCAGAATTGGGTAAATTTGAGGAGAAAAAAGTTGTAGCATTTTCCACGGTGTTCAGCAAGTGCTTGTATCCCAATAGCTCGAAGACTGCTGTCTCAAAAATAGGGCTTCTAGCATCTAGTAGCTTGTATAGGTTGCTGCTTACCTTGTGCTGGAACTGAAGTATCAGGTCAGGTAAGCTGCTGCTCCTAACACACTATTCGAGAATAGGGACTGTAATCTTGTAGCCTGGGTAGGCTGCTGCTTACCCTGTGCTGCTGCTCCTAACACACTATTCGAGAATAGGGACTGCAATCTTGTAGCCTGAGTAGGCTGCTGCTCACACTGTGCTGGAACTGAAGTATCAGGTCAGGTAAGCTGCTGCTCCTAACACACTATTCGAGAATAGGGACTGTAATCTTGTAGCCTGGGTAGGCTGCTGCTTACCCTGTGCTGGAACTGAAATATTAAGTCAGGTAAACTGCTGCTCCTAACACACTATTCGAGAATAGGAACTGTAATCTTGTAGCCTGGGTAGGCTGCTGCTTACCCTGTGCTGGAACTGAAGTATTAGGTCAGGTAAACTGCTGCTTCTAACACACTATTTGAGTTCAAGCGAGGTAAATGTGGCAGCTGTAGTGAGGCAGTAGGAGTGGGTGGTAGTGTTGATTAGGTTTAAGATTAGTGAGGGGGTTTTAAGTTTAGGAATTGGGAAGGTGGATTTCAAATTTAAGGAGTGGAAGGGAGGAAGGATTTTAGGTTTAGGGAGCGGGAAGGGAGTGTTACGGTTAAGGAGTGAGAAGGGACTCTTAGGAAGCAGGAAGTGAATTTTAGGTTTAGAGAGTGGGATGGTAGTCCTAGGGTTAAGGAGTGAGAATGGAGTTTTAGGATTAGGGAGCAGGAAGGGGTTTGAGGTTTAGGGAGAGGGAAAGTAGTTTTAGGGTTAGAGTTAGGGTTCTAGGAGGGCTACACAGCTTTGTAAGACAAGGTATTGGGTGAGCTAAGTAGTTATGGAAGATCAAGTTAGTGGGAGTTAAAGCATTTGCCTTTTTGAGCAAATGGCAGAAAGCAATTGTGTCATGAGCAAACAGTATGTGAGCACCTGTAGCAGACCAGCATTACTGAAATGAAAGCAAGGAAGCTGCTGACACCACCAATGATAACACTTCAGTGGGTGAGAGAGCTGTTTTTATTCTTGCCTCATTCTTCATGTAATTTTGTGTAGGCCACATTATCTGCACGTTGCTCTCATGATTACATGTTATGCATAATTAAAGAATTGTTGCTCACTAGTGGAACCCATTTGTACTGTCTAACATATTTTGTTTGAAAAACAGAGTTTCTCAAACAAGTCAAAGATGAAAAAATGTTTTTGCACATCATATGTTCTGAGTTGCATAGCCATCCATCTATCCATCCATTTTCTTTACCGTTTTACTCAGTTCAGGGTTACAAATAGCTGACATTTGTCCTAGTAAATAATAGCGGTAGGGTAAGAAAATCCCTGAAAAGGATGCCAGTCTGGAAGCAGATATAAGAATATTCTTACCCCACAAAAGCTTTTGGAATGTGTGAGGAAACTACAATCCCTGGTAAAACCCTTGGGTAAGACATGCAAAACTCACAGAAAAACACAGTAACTGGGAACTGAACTGGACAGCCAAGTGTTCTGGGGCAACAGTGCTAACAGATTTAGTAAGCTTCTTATCCTAAATAGTCTTGTACCAGCACGTAGTTTTATATACGTTCACAAGAGATGTGCACTTTATTACAGGTAGTTAACCCTGACATAAGACTGGCTGCACAACTGTAATTATGGCTGCACAAATGAGCAGCTATAATACTGTGAAATGTAACACAGACCCATGTTAAGCTGGTGAGAGGAGGTGTGCAGAAAATAGTCTACTGGTATACATTAATGTCACCGCAATAATGTCTGCATCTTTGTTACGTTTTCTCTGTACAGTACAAAATATAAAATAGGCTATTTCATATATTTTAAAGGAGCAGTAAAGACTTGGTAAAATGAATGCCTTCTATCTCATAAACAGAAAGGAAGGTGTCCTTAGAAGCAGTATAAGCTAGTACAGTATATCCAGAGCAAACACATTACACACACGAAAATCACAAAACATCGAAGTGACTGCGAATGAAACTGCTGAGACATAAAGGAAACCAGTCTTTCACATTTTGCTCTGATATTGCCAACAAAAGGTAAGAGTAATGCTGCAGCTGAAATTGGGTTAGTGTTAAAAATATACAGTTTCAGCTAAAGAGAAAGTAGAAATTAATGAAGTTAGAAAGAAACAGCAAATGGGGACTGGTAGGTCCATCTGTTTTGTTTACTTTGCTCTCTCTATACCAGGAGTTGATATTAACTGATATACGAGTCTGCTGCTACTGCGTTGTTTAGTTACTCCGCTTTTATAATTCTGTTGTGTGTGTTGGTTTTGATTACTTCTGTTTCCAGTGTATAAGTGGAAATGGTGAGTTTAATTTGTATAATAAATGTTTTCAGGATTCTGATGCTGCACTTTGCTACTTAGAGGCAGGTGGGTGAGGTAGGCATAGCACTGTTTGCTGACTTTGTAGCTAGTTAAATAGTCTAGGTACAGGTGCAACATTTATTTATATGCTCACAAGTTCAGCTAGGTATACCAGCATGCCTTCTTGAGATGACCCTGCCTTTGTTTCTGTGTTAATGGTTGTACTACAATATAAGTATAAAGAGAAGCAAACAACTGTCTGCTGTTGCGGACACCATTATGTGTTATAAGGATTATACCGCTAAATAGTTCCTGAGTGCCATTACAGTTTATATTCTGTTCTCTATGGCTTAATAACAGTAGCAGTTTATTTTTTATGAATATCTAAGTTTAACTAATGACTTAAAATTGCAGAGGCAGAGTTATGTTATATCATTTATATGAATTTATTCATTTAGCTTGCGTTGTGATTGCAGTTACAAGGAGAATAAAGAATACTGAATCTTGATTGCCTAAGAGGTACTTTCAGAACAATCATATTCCTAGTTACAGTGTGTGTTTTGTGACAGACCACGGTCTGGTTCAGACTGACTTTTAGGCTTTAGACACAATAGGATAGGCTCTGGCTTACCTGTGACCTTGTAAAGCATAAAGTGAGATGATGATAGACCCATAATCCTAGGAAAACAACTCAGCTGACAGTCACATGATGAAATATTACTCCATTGCACCAGGACTCATAAGACTGGGAAAAGTCTTGCAATTTCATAATATTAAAAAGCAGAAGATAACTGTGTAGTGAGACCCCTTATGGTAATCTGCAGCAATACCCAATGATGATTATTTTTCATCATTGTTTTAATTTATTGACCACAATTATATCAACTTTCTTCTTTTCTTTTGCTACCTTCTCTCTGATGGTCACCAGCACAATATAGGCTTAGTATGACCACCATTTACTATATTGTCATTCCTGATTCTGTTTAACCACTACCTTTCTTTCCACTCCACTAACTACCTTGATTATAGCAAGCTCAGATGCTCATAAGCCTAGTACTTATACAGCAGGAACTTCGTATCTTAACATTTGTTAATGTCTGTTATGTACTTCACAGATAAAGATTCTAGTTGTCTACTGATGTATTATGTTCTTCATCTGTTAATATGTTGTAAGTAATTGCTATGTAAATTGTTAATCGCTACGTAATCCAATGTAACTACTGTCTGTTTATTTTAACTGTGGAGCTTTTCTCCCCGGGCCTCCGCTGAAAATGGACCTATGTCCAGTCTGACACTCCCAGTCAACAAATATAAATAAATAAATAAATAAAAATAAATAAAAATGCAGTAAACAGTCATTACACATACTGAGAGTATTTCTATGAAAATTGAAAGGTGAGTTCCTGACTGCAGTCCATGTGACACTAGCGGGCATTACAACACTTGTAAGAAGGGGAGCAATTGCCTGTGTTTAGCACTATTTCAAAGCAGTCTTGTGCCACATGTGGGACAGCAGCAAGTGGTTTATTTTCTACAAATGGCACATAACATGCCTAGAGCATAACACTTCAGGAGACAGCAGTACCACAAAATAAAAATATTTATATAAAACAGCCTATTTTGCACTGTTATTTTTTTTGCAGTGTTACTCTTTTTAAGGGCTATTTTCCATTTCCAAAGGGATCGAAACTCCCAATAGAGACTATAGTGACACATTCTGTGCAGAAGTACCATTTAAGATTCTGAGTATTTAAGAAGTCTTACTTTGGTGCATATAAACAGTTCCTAAAATATACATATACCTCAAAAAAGTAAAACAGAACAAGCTGTACTTGTGGTCACAGATTAACGTGATCCCTTGACAGATGGTTGCAGCCACAAGCTACTGAATCAGAGCATCTGAAATCCGCTTTATCAAATTCTATTACGCTAGGTTGCCAAGTCAGGTGTTTCAAGTTTCATAGAAAACAAGGGCAGAAGCTCCTGCCACTGTTGCTACGGAGACAGAATATCTGGCTACAGTACTGCAGAAACATTTTGTCTGAAGCTTCAGCTATTACTGCATCTCAAATACACTGTTTCAGGCCTATAACTGATAACATTTCACACATTTTGAATGGAATACGCATATGTAGAGGGAAGAGGACTCAACCCTGTATATCAAGCAGAGATTCATTTGTAGTGATGTACAGACATTTTAAAGAAGTAACCGTTTATTTACTTAGTTTGTTGGAAATTTGAGGTGACAAGGCTTAGGGCCTAAGTTCTATAGAAGTAAGAGCAGTTCTTTCATTCCTCTGGCTTGCATTACATCTTGTAGTGTTCTGATGTCTGCTTTCCAACAGAATACTGCTTTAGAAATCAAAATGACTGTACAAAAAGCAAATGGTCTTCTTCAATTTCTACTAGAAAAGACTAGTAGCAACATGAAATATATCCATCTTAAAGCTATGTTTGAAAGAGAAACAAGATGGAGACAGAGAGAAACAGAGCGAGATAAAAGCAAAGGGAGAGAGAAACTAGCCATCTCTAGTCTCTCTAAAGACCTCTGTGGATGCCAGTGTTTCTGCAGACTGTTTCACACAGTATTCTCAACTCTTAACTTTGCTGTGCATATCCATACCCCATAGTCCCAATAAAGTCACAGAATGTTGTGGTCTTTACAACATTATTAAACAATATACTTTCTTCCACAAAACTCTTTCTGGAAAATAATGCTTCCTGGCATTATTTTCTTTACTTTTCCTCCATTCTATACACATACTGCTTGATTAATTGTTGTTTTTTATCATGAGCAAACACAAACTTACTGCAACCATTTGGTTGACCCCCCCCCCCCCACACACACACTTTTTCAATTGTTGCTGTTTGTCTTTCGACTTTTCCCAGTTAGGGGTCGCCACAGCGGAACTCTGCTCCGCTAATGACTGGCAGTAGATTTTCACGAACGCTGAGGTGCCAGCTCGACGTTCAACCTTCAACGAAGGCACGCCCATTTACGCATGTCTTTTGAACGCCCACCCAACTGCGGGGAGGACATGCAGACTCCACACAGAAGGCACTCCACGCACTCCAGCTGAGAATCAAACGGGAGATCCTCTTGCTGTGAGGCAACAACACTACCGCTGCACCACCGCGGATGTAACTACCACCGCGGATACTTTTTCACTGAGGAGACCTTAAACTGTATTGTGAGGAGCACAATGGTTAAGGTGCTGTAGACGGTGGTTGATAAATGTTACGATGAGTGGTTCCCTGAAAAGTGGGACACTAGGACAGAAGAACAAGGTTGATCAGGATGCCAGGAAGTTGTTCTTTACAGAAATCCTGCATTCCTGACATATATTTTAAGCAGAGGGAGTCTGGGTAGAAACTATGGATGCTTTGAAAAATACGCAGAACAACAACGCAAGAACATACGTCGAGAAATGGAATAGTGTTGTTTCCTCATTTGAGCCTAGGAACACTGAAATTTTAGAAAACTGTATTTTTATGCACATTATAGATATGCCAAGATAAAGCCAAACAGCTAAACTCATTAAGTTTAGCACCTCAAGCTATTAGTAGATTTGATGAAAGGAAGATTTCCCCATTCTGGTTCAGTGATGTGTAGAAATCCTAAGCTAAGTGAGGGGAAGAACTATGTCTGAGATCAAGGAAGGTTTAGTTAAACTGTACATAGGCATCTATTGTCCTAGTGACTGTTACCTGTGGTCAGTTGTTGTGTTACTAAGCTTCCTGTTCTCTGTGTGAACACTTGTAATGTTGTAACTTCTTACCACATGCTATGAGTACATTTACCATTAAAATTATACTGTATTTTACTGGATGAAAAGGGAGGGTTTCTGTCAGTGTTGTGAGGAAAGTATTTTTATTCCTCTGCAGGCCAACATGTATAATGTTGCCTGAAGTCCAATATTCAGTACTTGAAATTTCTAAGAAGGAATACAGAGTGAAACAGTCTGAAAGAACATAATTAAGACGGCACTGGGTGTGCATTATAGTGATCAAAGCCAAGAAAAAAATTAAATAAAGAAAATGTGCTCATATATGTATTAGGGGACTGCAATATCCTGGAAATCCCTGGACACTTTGTGGGGTAACAAAGCCCTAAAGGGAAACGTTAGGATTTCCAACTTTAATGTCCATGACCTGAGATCAGGAATGAGTATGGAGCACCAAAATTACTAATGCAGTTGAACTTAAACTAGAAAACAAATAACATCCACACATTTGTTATAATTTGAATAAACACAGGTGGGTGTTTTTTGCTATACTTTTAACAGCAAGTAGTCAATAAATATAAGCTACCCCCTTCCTGAGCTGAGACCCAACCGATCCGTGGCACAGACCTAAGGGGACAGTGTGCCCCGATCCAGGGTAACCAGCCATCTTGGGATTTAAATTGCAGTTTTCCTTATAAAAAGTGAGGTGGGAACCAGGAATCCAACTCAGAAGGGTGTATCATTTATGTCTCCCTGCAATTTTCCCTTGCAGTGCCTCCCAGTGAATGTGAATCCTGCAATGTAACTGTCAGACATCGGCTCTCCACTAGTGGTCACTGGTACTCATTTCCAACCTCAGTGTACGGTATTTTGAGAAGTGGACTTTTTAATATCCAACCTTTCACCTTTCCATTTGGTACTCTGGTGCCCCATGCTCATTCCTGACCTCAGATCATAGGCATTAGAGTTGGAAATCCAAATGTTTCATCATCCAGTTCACCCTAAGGGTAACTTTGTAGTTCCATTCTATCTGATCAGCAAAGACTCACTGGGAAGTGGTGGGATGGTATGTCCACAGACCATCTCTATCACCACTGGGGGAATAGAGAAGGACTGATTATAACAACATTACCCTCAGGTAAAAGTCAAAAGGTTCTGATTGATTTACTCTAGGTGGAATGACTACCGATTAGTGGTATGGAGGATATAAACCCACAGCCATAAAGCATGCAAGAAAATTTTGTCAAGAAACATTAATAAATTGTTTCTAAGTATTAATTTTCTCCCACAAAAGTTGTAACATTAGGATATCAGTATTGTTACTCTGCATTATGATGTGATGCAATGTAATTATGGCCCTGGAATTAGTATGATATCAAGAGTTATAGACAATTAGTTATTATTTTCAAAGGAGTAATTTAAAGGTGTTTTGCGGGGACATTTTTCATAGAAAAAGCAGATGATTTCTGGAATAGTTGTTCCACAGAAAAAAAAAATGAACAGAACTGGAAAAAAAGAATGTATTAGGTGAGCACATACAAGTATTAATCTGAGTAGGCTGGCATGAAAAAGAACTGTTTACAGGAAATAAATGCTGACTGTATCCATTTTTGATCCTGCATGGCCACTGGTCCCACAAAATAACACTTGGCAGTTTTGCCACACTGCAGTCTGATTAGTGGTTTTATACAGAAAATAAGCTCAGGTGCATCATGCATGGAGCAGCTTGTTGTCAGCATGCTTTTTTTAGCTTCAGTGCGGGATTCTTCTGTTATAATGGCTTCTTAGTTGTACAGTATGCTGTTCCTTTTTTTCTTCGCAGCCACCACTTTACATCTTTTGTGAGATGTTTTTATTTACCAGATGATTTATGACCTCTGTTCATATCACTAGTAACTAGCAGGCAGTTAGTTTGACATATGCATTCTACCTTCTGCTGTACACAATTAGTCTGCGATGCTACAGAGCTTCCTTTTTCCTTCTTCCATTCATCTCATAACATTCCTCGATAAGAGTATCACCAAAAATTAGTTCTGGCATTCCATTTCTGTCCTAAACCACTCTTTGTGTAAAACAGGTGTCTCTCAGTCTGCTTTATATCTCCCTCCTCTTATCTATCAGCCACACCATTTTCTTCTCCCTCTGCCATTCCTTTCAGATTACATCTCTCTCATCTTGTACTCTCATGTGTCAGTCACAGTAGTGTTTATTCTGATCTTGTTTAGTGACAGTAAATTTCTGTAGTTCAATGTTTTTAATAATTTAGCCCCCCCCCCCCCCATTGCCCTTGTTTTTGACATGCTTTTTCTGAGTACTCTCCTTTCTGTCTGTCTCCTATGTTTCTGTATAAAACCTTTCAAACAGAATGCAGTACTTCAGGTGTAGTCTCATTAAAGCATTACAAAAAGAGAAATAAGGCTTTATTTTTTTCCATGTCTGTCCCTCTTGTCACACATACTAATGTTTTTAGTCATTGCAGCTGTTTCGCAATGGCTTGCGTGTTTTAGTGCAGCAAATATTACACCCAGATACTTCTGTTTTTTTCATATTTTGAAACAGCATTCTACATACATACTTGTGTGGATTATTACTGCTGGAATGTATGACTCTGCATTTTGATGCATTAAATCTTAGATGTTAGCTGCTTAATTTAGTTTGTAGTGTATTTTGCCTCCCCATCTTAAATTATCTGTAAATAAATTCACAGCATTCGCTAATCCTTTAGTTACATTTGCAGATGTAGCTGAACCATTGCTTGCAAGGTTTTAGTTCTTGCTCTGCTAGTTCTAGGGTTTCAGTAGCATCCTCTGAATTATCATACAGGCTGGGGAAGGGTGGAATGCTATGGCCACTGTTCATCTCTCCCACCATGGGAGGGTTGAGAAGGACTGACTACTGCAACATTACCCTCAGGTAAAAGTCAGAGGGTATTGAATAGTTTGCTCCAGAAACTGCAGTGCTGCTAATGACACCCTTTACTGAGCACATATGGAGTGACCATATGCTAGCAGCCTAGAAAGATTGCATAGTATGGACTGGCTGGGGTAGAAACAGCAGTGGAAACTGCCATAGTGGTACCAGGCTAGATTGGATATCCATGTCCTGCCACAGCACTTGCCATTAGGAATGACATTCCTCGGCAGCCATGGGAAACAGGAAGGTATTATGATCATGGTCAAAGACAGGAGTGATAGAGCTCCTTATATTGGCTTGACAGTCTGACAGAACAAATTACTGGCAACAATGCATAAAGTGTGCCAATACCTGTTAAATAACAGTGGTCTCCATAACCAAATAGCCCTGAGCCATCCCACTTGTAACTGTTCTCTCCTCAGAAAGTACACCTTTAACTAACATTGTGACGTGAGGCCCCTAATTTTTTAACCATGCATTACTGACACCTTTTCTGATTTTGGATGACTTAATGTCACCCTGTATACAGATGATCATGTACTTCTTACCCAGGTCAAGGAAGAAACTGCTATACAAAACAGTTTGAAAGATTATAGGTTTATAGGTTGGTACTAGGCTATCAGCCATAGGGCCTATACAAGCCTAGCCATAACAATTCCCTGGCTATTTCTTCCTACACTATTTACTTCCCTGGACCCCTGTCTAGCAGGACGACTGACATGATCCCCGGGGTGAATTTCCTTTCTCCCATCCAATCATCAAGGTTCCTTTTGAAGAGGGCCAAAGAGGTGCTCTGCTTGACATGCATGGGCAGTCTATTCCAGAGTCTGGGGAGTCTCTGGGTCGGGAACCTATCCCTCCAGCATGTTTTGTTTATTGTGATGACAAAGTTTAGATCCCTGGAACATGTGGCTCTGAGGGATTGGGATTTCTTTATGTGTAGCATGTACAACAGCTCTGGGTTTGACATGGCCATGTATGTTAAGCAGAGATCACCTCGGAGTAGACGATATGCGACAGAGTATAGCTGGAGTTTTTTAAGACGGTCAGCATAGGACATATGCTTTAGGCCTGTGATCCTTTTAGTGAGGTATTTCTGCGGTCTTTCCAGTTGTTGCAGATGTCTTTTGAGGTACATACCAAATGGGGCATTGTATTCTAAACTGGGTCTAATGAGGCATGAGTACAGTAGGACAATGACCTCCTTTTTTCCAGATGAAAAGACCTTAGTGATGAGGTGTGCCACATAGAAGGATTTCCTGACTGTTGTGGCGATGTGGTTATTGAAAGTGAGACCACTGTCCACCTGTGTCCCTAAGTCTCTTATCACACTTTCGGTGTTTAGTGTACTGCCACCTATGTGGTAATTCATGGGTACATGTTTTTTCCCAAAGGGGATAACTATACATTTCTTGGCATTGAGCTTGAGCCCATGGCTCTGGCACCAAGAATCTGTTTCTGTCAGGCCCTTTTGTAGAGCATCCACATCATTTGGGGATTCAATAATGGCTCCCAGTTTGTGGTCATCTGCGAACTTTGTTAGCCAGAGTCCATTAGTGTTGGCCTGTACTTCAGAGAAGTAGATGCCAAACAAGAGAGGTCCCAGGACTGAACCCTGCGGTACTCCACTTGTCACTTGTCTGGAGCTGGATTTGGAGTCAGCTACTTTTACAGTGTGGGTTCTGTCAGTAAGCCAGTTGGCAACCCATTGAGTGATGTAGGGATTAATGCCCAGCTTAGTAGGTTTATCTATGATTCCAGAGTGGGGGATGGTGTCAAAGGCCTTGGCGAGGTCCAGATAGGCTGTGTGGACTGCCTTACCCTCATCCACGGCTCTGGAGACTGAGTCAAAGAAGTCAGTCAGGTTCATGAGACAAGATAGGCCCTTCACAAACCCAAACTGGGTGGGGTCCAGTGTTTTAAGGTTGCCAATGGCTTTGTTTATAAGTTCCATGATAATACATTCCATGGCCTTGCAGATCAGGCTCGTCAGACTGATGGGGCGGTAGTTCCTGGGATCCAAGTTGGATCCCCCCTTGTGGAGTGGGATAACTGTAGCTGTACACCACTTAGTGGGCATGAAGCCTGAGGTGAGGGTATAATTAAACATGACACTTAGGTGAGGTGCCAGTTCATTTTGTAGTTCATGTAGTACACAGTCTGGGATGTCATCTGGTCCCATGGATGCTGTATTCTTAGCTTTGGAGAGTGCGTTTTTTACCTGTGTGGCCATTATTACAAGAATTTAGCAATTGTTCGCTATTGAGATGGGACATTTGGGGGGGTGAGAGGGGAGTGAAGTTGGCACTGAATCGATCTGCCAGGATATTGGCAATATCCTTGGGATCAGTATATTTAATGCCATTCTGTTGTAGCTCAGAGCAGATCTGAGCATTGCCATTTAGATTCTTGACATAGTTATAGAATGCCTTGTGGTTGTCTTTGGAATCTTTGGCAATTTTATTTTCGTAACTAGCTTTGGAGGATTTTATGAGGGATCTCAGCTTCTTACTGAGGCTGGTAAGGGAGTTTTTTGCATCCTCAGATTTTTCCTCTTTTCTGCAACAATTTCTTCCTTTTGTTGTAAAGTTTGTTTATGGGAGGGGACCACCAGATTGGCTTCCTTTTTTTGGAGGAGAGCATCTCGATTCTATTTGGGATGGCATGATTCATGCATGAGTGGATGTGCTCGTACAGTGCCTTAGTGTAGGACTCAGCAATCGAACTTTCAGTTCCCATCTGCATGGGTGTCATGAAGTTTCTAACTTCTGACTTGAGTAGCATGAAGTTGGCTTTGGAGAAGTTTTTTATGGAGGGTTCCTTACTGGGGGGTGGGGTGGGATGTGGATGTTAAGGGTGATTAGCTTATGGTCTGACCTGACCAATGAGGGGGTGACCATATGTGTGGAGCATCGATTTCCCATGTTGGTAATGACCAGGTCTAGGATATTGGAGCCCCAGGTAGGACTATGGATTAGTTGATCCAGGGCATTGGAATTTATGAATTCCAAGAACCGATGGGCAAAGGTGTTGGTACACGAGTAGTTTTGCCAGTTAATGGCAGGGTAGTTGAAATCATCCAGTATTAGGGTGTTTGGTTGTATATTAATATTTTCCAGTATGTTTAGAAAGGTGTAGTGAGAATCTTGGGGCATGGTGGGGGTCTGTAGCAAGCTACAATTTGGATTGCAGTCTTACCTAGTGTTAGTTGGACCTGGAGAATTTCAGACGCATTGTGTTGGGCAACTAACCTGGTGGTCTGACTATCCTTGGTGAATATGGTCACTCCTCCACCTTTAGTGTTTCAGTCCTGGTTTGGTGGCCGAAAAGTGTGGTAAGAGTTGTAGCCTGGTATTGCAGGGGTGCTCTCTGGAGCCTTGAACCAGGTCTCAGTTACTGCACAGATATCAATGTTCTCACTTTTTAGGAGTGCCTCGAGAGAGTGCATTTTGAGGTTTAGACTTCTAGCAGTGAGTAGCATTACCTTCAGATTTTGCATGCTTGTACCTGTTATGGTGGTGGTTTTGTCCCTTGAACTTTGCATAATTTCCATAAAGATTGGATTTATTTGCTAAGAAAGACTTTATAAGTGAATACACCCAAACATAACATATTGAGCCTTTGTATTCACTGAAAGCTAAATTCTCCCCACCCATT